>NC_086318.1:185831190-186131190 GCF_036172605.1 Pelobates fuscus
TGGCGCCTTTTGCCACAAGGGAATCCACTACCTCACCTATCTAGACTACAAGACGTTACTTACTACACACGTAATCGACAATCAGTCTCTAGAGCTGGAAGGCTCGCTGCACATACCCCTACCAGAGAACCATGATCTGGAGAAGAGACGGCCGGCGTCGAGATTACCGACAACCTACAGCTAGCCTGGGACAGATCCGATAGTTGTATTCTCCTACATTTGGACAATATCTCGGCAACCGACGACACAAAACACCTGGACGGAGTCCGGTATCGGACTCTAATAATATCGGAGGACATTTACCATTTCTAAATTACACGCAAGGTTACCCTACGACTAGGGTTCCCTCAGAAGATTACCTATATCATGAACTGGGTTTCGTGACAACAACTGACAACGGGACTCCTTGGTCACCATCGCATCACGGAGATCTGGGTGACACGCACCTCGCCACTACAGCAGAATCAAAGGGGCTCCCGATCCTATTGACTCCATTCTGGGTTATCCACTGCCCTTCCACTGTCTCCCATTTACGGACAACCCACAAGATACCATCGGAGACTTTGGCGGCTCATGTTCCACGACAGGACTTTTCATACGCTCCAGAACCAGTATCGGAATACACTCGGTTATGGGTCTTAGTTGTGGTTCTCTCTATTCCTACGGGTTTGTCCTATGGATTTGGATACTCACTCCAGCTAACCCTCGAGGAATCTCACAATCGAGACAGCCTCTCTCTCTCCCTTTGTATACTATACCTTTCACACCAGTTATGGCCACCACCTTACCGAGTGGGCACGTTGACCATTGCTCATATGGTTGCGGTGATTGATTGGTTATCGGTCATTCGGGTCATGGATGCGTCTTAGACATTCACGACACATCTTCCTTCGCCGATGTTCATTGGCCGGGTCACGAGAAGAGAATTTCAGGGTGTTCTATTTCCTAGGACTCTTCACACATCCTGTGTTGTTCCATAGCGTTAAAAAATGCAAAATATGAAGCCTCCTGTCCTGTTATAAAATTGTAGATTATGCTAGCACAGTGTACCTATGATCTTAATTTTATTAAGGACAGGAGGCGAGTATTTTCCCACCCTGCTTTTTCCCTCCCTAATTATCATTCCTTGGGTTGTACTTCAATAAAATATTTGAATTCAGGGGGTGTGGTTATCTCTTTATTACGTGGTTTATTTTATATCACATCTTGAAATTACGACTGCTATCTGTTATGATTTCCTAATACATACAATTTGACTATATTAATGTCTCTATCATAGCTACCTATTTCGGTTAAAATATTCTTGTCTCATATGATAAATTCCTTTTACGTAAAGTACTACGGAATAAACTGGCGTTTTATAAACAGTAATATTGATTATGCTAATAATAATAATAATGAGGACAAACAGTTAATTTCCAAATCCCTTTCACGTCTTTTGTTTCTTTTCAGTTTGATTCTTCTTCATGGATCAATACATGGGATCGTCTTCACACACTACGACAATCTTCCAGTCGGGATTTGGATAATTTACAGTCTGATTCTTCGTCGTTATCATTATTTATTGTAATAGCAGGATATGTTTATGTTATCTCGCACCACAGAAAGAGGAAATGATGCAAGAGGAAGGGCCTTTTATACCCTATGGCAATGTTTTTTTCACTAAACTTTATTGTTAAACCTGTGCTGCTGGAGTTTTAGTAAATAAAGATTATGCAAAATACTCACCTCCTGTCCTTAATAAAATTAAGATTATAGGTATACTGCGCTAGCATAATCTACAATTTTCTTTACATTTTCCCACTTTTCTAAAGCTGTCATTTTGTTAAATTAATAATTATATTTGCTCTTTTGGTGTTTTGTTTAACTCCTACAAGTACCTCAATGTATCCAGATTGTCATGAAAAGAAAGACATTTTTTTTTCTTAAAGAGGAAGTCTAACTGCAGAAATTTTAGCACAACCAATTAGCCAACTAGCTAAGGAAAAGTTGTTGTATGTGCCAAAAAAACGAACACTTTTACAGTTGTTTTTTTTTGGCAATGCAGGCACACCAAGCAAAATCTGCAAATTGGCAAACCGCTATAGCGGCTTAGGCATGATACATGTGCACCTACGTCACCTCTGCAGAAAACACCAAACATGCATTTGTTCATTCAAGATTTTGCCATAGATGCCCAGGCATGCATGTGCGACCATGAGGCATCATGGGTTGACTCCATTGCTGTAAACAATTTGAAAGACATATAGGATTCGTTTAGTTCTATGCAATATTGGTGTTTTTGTCAATGACACTTGGCCAATGAAGGCACATAGAGTCATTGAGGTGGGATAGAATATAAATCAGGCTGTCAGGGTGTTGGCTTACATTCATGTGACCACAGACATGTGCGGTTCGTTTCGTTCCGAATGTAAATTTTTACGAATTTCATGCCATTCGTACATTCGGATGCTCATGCATGTTCAAAGTGCCGAAGCGCCAAAGTTTCAAAGTGCAATTTGCAATAACATTTTCAAGGGTGAAAGAAGAAGAAACTGTCATTTCTGTCTGCATGCTTCTATGAAGTAAGTTGCAGCCACACAATTAGTTGATGAGATATTTACAGGGCATGTTTGCAGACATACTTGGAAAAGTGGTGACTGAGCGTGTATAGGCTAGGCTAGGCTATACACCGTACCTGTCTTGGTATTATATGTGCTCCTAGATACCATTGTCTTACCCTCAAGATTCCTGCTTTTCCCTACCTGAAGTACACGTGGACTTAAAAGACATGGAAGAGGGTTGTGGGTCACCCTAAGGATCCAAAGTTGCAACACACTAGAGCCAGGCGACCTATTGGCTCTATCCTTGTGAGTGTATTATTTTATATCAAGATTCTTATTTTATGGTTTCATACCATCTGCACTATTGTTCCGCTTTGTACTCTTTTACAGATTTGTACTTTTTACGCTATTTACCTATATCCTTATCATTTATATACAGGTATATTTTTAGCTCCACTTATTATATATTTGTGCATATAGATGATTAAGTTACTTTAAAAAAAAAATTAATTGAACATTTCTTGAAAACATTGTGAACAAACATATGCTATGCCTGCTACCTCTTGTCTCAAATCCCCATGGTATCCCTTAGATTGTAAGCTCACAGGCCATCTAGCCAAGCACTTTGTACAAAAGAGCTCCAATGGCTAGATATCAGCTTACGGGCAGGGCTCTCTTACCTCTTGTAGTTGTCTGTGTATATTGTACGTTTCTCCACTAATTGTACATCGCTGCGGAATCTGTTGGCGCTTTATAAATAGCAATAATAAATAAATAAATAAATAAATAAAATAGGTTACTCTTGTTTATATAAACTATTTTGCTCTCTGTTTATGATGGGGGAAAAAATCAGCAAAGCAAATTTGAAGATGATGTACATATATAGCTTTGGAAAATTGTTTGTTTGTTTGTTTTTTTACCCATAATAGCTATTTATTACTCTTGTGTGGTCATTCAACCCAAATTGCTGTAGCAATAATTGAAATATATATCTTTACACTATCTGTTCCTAGGTTTCTTTGCAATAGCATGTTTCACTTTGTTCTCTGAAGATGAGTAACCGTTTTGCCATATGTCCTTGGGGAAAAAAGTAGTTAAAGGTTCCTTTGAAAGATAAGTAGTCATTATCTCAATGCCTTGTTTCATTTTATCAAAATAACTTCTACAGATGTTCTGTTTATCTTGACATTCAGCTTTATTCCAACATCAATTTCCATTTCGTGCAGCCTATCTCCAATGTACTGGACAGGTAATGTTTTTGTTTCTGTCAAGTTGATCTAACATAAATCTAAAATGTTATATAATACAACCTTGGGTAAATGAATTTCATTATTTGATGCAATACAGTTGTCTCCCTCGGGAACCTTTGCTCTTCTGAAGTGGCTGCTGAGAAATGTATATCTTAGCACACCGTCCATTTAAATGTGGTAGAATATAAATACAAGTAAGAATACAAGTTAAACCTCATCAATATAAAAAAATAATTAAAAGTATATTTCCTCATATAAATGGCATGGGAAGTGAGCTATGTTCAAGTAGTATTATTGATAGACCGTATAGGTTGCTACTTATGCAAGAATATTAACAGAAATATTGTAAAAAGTTTAATTTTTAACTCTTGGAGAACTATAGTTTGTTCAATTCTCTGTCTGCATTTCCAAAAACAGCAGGGTGTCAATTACTGGAGACCCTATAATGATACATTCCTTATTTAAGATTTGTTTAGCCTTATCTCAATTATTATACTTTTTTCTGTAGCTTGATAATTAGCTAGATTGTAATTTTCTCAGCTGTGGACCTTGAAAGCCTTCCCTGTAGAACATGTCCTATTTGAAAACCATTTTCCTCAATTACAGGTTAATTTGGTAGTTTTCATTTCACAAGTTCTTTTCCTTTTCAATGATATGTGGTAAATCACAGTAATATTAGGTAACAATGCATAATGCCAACTATTTAGTATAACCTGGCTTTGGCATTTGTCTCCCTTTCGTACCTCTGGTTTGTTAAAATAAATAATATTGAAGGAAAGACAACCAAAGGAAGCAAACACATTGCAAAAAGCATCATATTTATACATGATGAAACACAATTATCTTACACTAATGCTCCAAGAAACACAGATTTGAAAAGTTCTCCATGGCAAAGTACCCAATAATTAAATCACAGTCCTGTAAATAAAACACACATGATATGTCCACTCAATGGAATGCACCACTGAAACACAAGTTTAAAAAAGTCACCTGCTTCATTACACCATCACAACTTATTTGGCAATGATGTTCTGGTGTGGTATTCAATAATTTTGTTTTTAGTGCCTGATAGTGGCATTTTTTATGAAAAGATACTCATAACTCTGGATTAGACAATTTTAACAAAGATCAAAACAATAAATAAAAATCTGAAAGGCTAAGAAAAATAAATGGACATTTACTTCTCATTAAATATTTTCTTATTTAATTGAAAAATATGTGAATTGGTATTAAATTAAAACAAATTGTTAAAAAAAAAACAAAAAAAAAAACACAGATTATCTCACAACCAAACAGATTTTAGCAGATAATTCAATTTCTTTATTGCCCCTTTGTGGTAGCAATAGTACCACAAAGGTCGGTCATCTAGCACAATCATCTCAAAGGCACTTACCAATCAGAGTATACATTTTGTAACATGTATACTTCCACATCAGTAGGATGAATCACAAGTGTTTAATTTTAGCTACAGGTGAATATTACAACATAAACAAGAAAATGTTACTTATGATGCATTTATTACATTCTATACGGCATATGTGCCATATATTAATTTACAAGAGTAGAAGATAGAATGTTAAAGGGACATTTCATGCATTGTGATGAAGTGGTGGGTACCATGTCCCTTTCTGATTAACCCTACAATGTAAAACTTGTCAAGTTAAATTCCACTTAACGGCTACAAAAGGTGCTTCCTCTGAAATAGCCGAGGATAGCTCCCCAATATCTGTGGATCCTACACTAATTTTAACCTGAGAGACAAACACAATCTTGTGATGGAGCTCAGCACTCAGCTTGGGTGTCTTTGTCAAGGGTCCCCCTTTCTCAGCACTGGATACCTAAAGCGATTATAGTTGTTGTAGCTGTCTCACCCAAACACTAGATGAGACTTACTGAAGGGTCAATAAGAACTGATTTATTGAGAACAATGCACACTTGTATACACAAGACCACAACAGAGTGTCCATTGGCATATACAATTTAAATCCCATCCCGGCACCTCTGAGATAACTAGATCAGTAACCACTAATCCCAGACATCAGGATGCCATACAATATTAAAGGAAAAAAGAGTTACCTGCACACACGCCCAAATCTCTATGCATATTTAAATAAATAGAGGTTATTTAGTAACTCCAATGGCCATTAGATGTAAGCCCACCTGCCACATCAAGGAAAATCTCTTAGGTGGGTCCTACACTAACAATTCACCTTGCATCCTTGAGCTTCAGGCAAATAAATCTCTAATGAGACAGAGAGGGGTATTTTTCTAAACCCCTACATACTTATTAACCCTTAATAGGGATCCCATGTGATGGGTGGCAGCATTGTCACATGACTGTATGATGCAAAAGTGGAGGCAAATACAAAAAAATAAGTCCTGCGCTCAAACTCCCATTACTCCTGGTGAGTTTGAGCACAGGACTTATTTTTCTGTATTTGCTTTCACTTTTGAGGCAAAAAGTCCTACAGAAGAAAAGAGGGCTTATGTTTGCATTGTGGCAAAAAAAGGACCCGTTTCCTGGGGTACGAAACTATGGCTCTCATTGATTCTGGATCTGCTGACAACTTTATTGACCCTGACTTTAATGTCCTCATGAAGGGAAGGACACACCCTTGACCATTGAAGCCATAGATGGTAGACTTTTAACAGTTCTGATTAACAGTTTAACAATTACACACCAAATTTAGGCAGTTACCTTATCGGTGGTCATTTTGCATAAAGAAGAGATCACATTGCAAGTAATTCCTCTCCATCTTGTTTTCTGGTTCTTGGTTTTCCATGGTTAATTAAACAAAACCCAAAGCTTAGTACCTGGTAGGAGGCTGATGGTACAGGAGTTCTCTCCATGAGTTTCCTTCTTTAAAGAAAAATCAAATCATGGAGGAATATATCCAAGAATCCTTACAAAAAAGGTTTATCATACGTTTCTCCTCTCCTCAAGCAGCTTGTTTAATTTTGTATACAAAAAAAAAAAAGAAGGTGACCTTCACCTTTGTATAGATTATAGGGGGTTGAATATGATCAACATCAAAAACGTGTATCCTATAACCATGATAATGGAACTCTTTTATAGTCTCTGAGGATCCATGTTTTTCACTAAGTTTGATCTAAGATGAGCATACAATCTAGTTCATAGTAAGCAAGGAGACAAATGGAAGAAAACTTTCAACTCCTAATGTGGTTATTACAAATATACAGTCATGCCCTTTGGGTTGCATATTGCCCCCGCTGTGTTCAGGGCCAGATTAAGAGCCCAGTGGGCCTGGTGCTGACAATTATGAGGGGCCCAAGTACAGAATCTTATCAACCAAAAACACTAAAACAGTCATACCTCTCAAGCGTTATGTATGCGGTGGAGATGTTGCCGGAGGGAAACTCATAGGGTGTAGCTATAAGAAAACTCAAGTTCTCTTAAAATATGCTAATCTCTCTCTAATTCATGCTTTCATCTTTCAAGTAAATCAATACCCCCTAACAGAAGTGTTCATTGAAGCAGGAAGTCAATGGGCGATGTAAAAGGGTGGGCCACATGACGCGGATCATGTAACCAGAACTCCCAAAAGGGATGAACATGCCCAAAAAAGAGGCATGTCTGCCCAAAGAATTGGAAGGCTAGCCTGGCATGAATGCATGTCAGGCTGCCTGCCAATCATGCATGCTGGCCAACAGCATCCTGAGCTTGGCATAAATGCATCTATTGATGCGCTGGCTCCATGCTTTCTAAGGACTGTCCCCTAGCACTCACATATCCACTTGACTCCTTACCTTCTTACTAGCAGGCAGAGGCTCCTGTTATACAGTCTGAGACAGTGAAAAGGTGGATGTAGTGAGTGTAGAAGAAAGGGGACATGCCACAGTGGTAGAGAGACCAAAGTCAGTATTACATTAACTAATTTCATTTAAGTTAGTCCACACAAGTTTTGTTTCCATATATCCCTCTTAAGTTTCCATACTTAAGCAAGAGTATGTGAAGAGTATTTACAGTTGCCACCTTTCTTGGAAAAAAAAATACAGGCCTTACTAATTTGCATAACTAATTATGTATGCGTGACATCACATGATGTAAATCACAAGGAGTGACATAAGAGAAAATTTGGTAAAATCCCTAAAAAACTACTTACAATTTGATTCTGCTGCATAGATGGATTGCTCCCAATGTCTCCCTGTCTCACAGGTCTCCCAGTGTCCCCATGTCACCCAGTGTCCGCATGTCACCAAGGTAGTATAAAATCGATAAAAAATAAAAATAGTGCTTTATATATGTTTAAAATCCAGGAGTAATAAAATATAGGTATTGCGCTCACATTTGGTTGAGCAAACTCACTGCTCAAAATATAGGGGGCAGGTGGCATGATCCCCACCTTGTATTCTTGGTGAGATTCTCACTGGAATCAATGGTCAAGATGCCAGGCAGTAAATAAATATAAGTATAAACTAAATAAAATGAGTATAGCACAAGGGTAGTATAAAATTGGCCAATAGTCCTTTATTATTAAAACTCTTTTACAACGCATTTCACCTGAAAATAGGCTTTATCACGTAGAATTAGTTTGTAAGCCTGGCAAACAAGGGTTTATATAGGGATAAACAGACCAGTATTTTGAATTTTGGCACCAAAATGACGCCATCACATTGTGACATTACAGGTAAACAAATCATATTTAAATACATATTTCTATTGTGTCTGTATAGTCTGTCTGTAAAATATGTTTTACAATAGAAATATGATTTTATATATGATTTGTATTAGATATTGTACCTATATTTTATTACTCTTGGATTTAAAACATACAGAGAGCACTATTTTCATCTTTTTTATCTGTTTAACACTACCTTGGGCTCCACCAATGACACCACGCTAAGAGACTGTAGATAGATCCTCCTACTCTATATCCTAGAAGTGGGGATAATACCGCTTTACACTGTTTAAACCAGAACAGGCCTTAGTTCTAGTAAATGTGAGTAGGACCTACTTACTATTTGTACAATTTTTAATATTTGTGTTATACCATACCATTGGATCCTCTCTTCTGTTCTCTCTACATGCTTGGATTCGAGCCACACTGTTGGGGGAAAGTAGCTTCTAGTTGACGGTCAGGTACTTGTTTTCCTTAGACTACTCCGGGAACAAGTAAGGAGACACACACACAAGGTAACTGTTTCCAAACGAGTTCAAATTTTAATGTCTGAAGGTAGAGTTTATATACAAATTCAAAAGGTACAGTTGCATGCTTAGAAGCATGTATACACATTTCTGGTAGTATTGACTCAATAACATCTGGCAATAACACCAGGGCATGTTCTAGGTCAAGTTGACATGGTATGGTTTCAATGTTCCCTTTGGCAGATATGTCACAGTTTCAATATTCCCTTGGTTACACATTCAGTAAGTATTTGTCATCAGTTGTTAGATTAAACCCTTCAAGTGAATTAACTAAAAGGTAAGGCAATAGACAATTTTAACCCTCACAACGCGATCACATTGGAGTGCCCGCCGGGTTTCCACACATCCCTGAGGTATATCCAGAACTGCTAGTGTAACCATGGCTGGTACCCTTATTTAGCACTATAACATCTTAAAGCATAGAACTTAGTAGGGCTAACCATACAGATATCTTAGCCATAATTTTATATAGTTAGTAAGAGGTCCTCTATTTAACATAACATATAACCTAGAACATGCCCTGTTGTTATTGCCAGATGTTCTTGAGTCAATACTATCATTATGTGCTTCCAACCATGCAACTGTACATTTTGAATTTGTATAAAAACTCTGCCTACAGACATTAAAATTTGAACTCGTTTGGAAACAGCTACCTTGTGTGTGTGTCTCCTTACTTGTTCCCAGAGTACTCTGAGGAAAACAGGTACCTGACCGTCAACTAGAAGCTACTTTCCCCCAACACACACATGACCCAGAATCATATAAAAAGTAATCTACCTCTATCAAGATCTGGCTGTTCCCATACCAGTGGTATTTGATTACATTTTCATTTTTTAGTTGGACTCTTTCAATGTGGACTTTTTATATTTATATTTATCATTATTATTACTAATTTTTACCTTTTCGGTATATGCTTTTATATTTATTTTAACTATTGACGCTACTTTATTTTTGCTTTCTCTTTGTTTTTTTAACTTTGTAGGGACTACAAGGGAACCTTATCCCTTTAGGTGTGCTGCCTTTCATATTTATTCTTTGTGGTTGTCTGAGCGTTGATCCCTTGTTTTCTTTCCAAATCTGATATTGAAGCTCTTTTTTGTCACAGGGCATTATCCGACACACCATATGTTATCCTTGTGGTTTCTTTTCATGAGTACAACAGAAAGGATCTACCATATTGGCTATAGTTTTAACTCTTAAAGCGTGGCATCACTTATTAGAAGGATCTTCTGTACCAATCATGATACTTACAGACCATAAGAATTTATCCTACATATGTGATGCCAACAGACTCTCTTCTAGAAACACCCTTTCTTTCCCGATTTAATTATTTGATATCCTATCGTCCTGGACATCGTATCACAAAGCAGAATTCTTGATTAGACAGTTTGGAACTCTTGATAAGGTGAAGGAAGAATATGAATCCATCATACCTCTAGAAAAGACCATCACCTTAACTAGAACTAAGTACATCTCTCCAATTCCAGAGAACATCCAAAAATCTCAAGATAATGTTTAAGGGGATATGCCTCTTGGAAAATACGACATACCTCATGTGATATTGAAGCTCTTTTTTGTCACAGGGCATTATCCGACACACCATATGTTATCCTTGTGGTTTCTTTTCATGAGTACAACAGAAAGGATCTACCATATTGGCTATAGTTTTAACTCTTAAAGCGTGGCATCACTTATTAGAAGGATCTTCTGTACCAATCATGATACTTACAGACCATAAGAATTTATCCTACATATGTGATGCCAACAGACTCTCTTCTAGAAACACCCTTTCTTTCCCGATTTAATTATTTGATATCCTATCGTCCTGGACATCGTATCACAAAGCAGAATTCTTGATTAGACAGTTTGGAACTCTTGATAAGGTGAAGGAAGAATATGAATCCATCATACCTCTAGAAAAGACCATCACCTTAACTAGAACTAAGTACATCTCTCCAATTCCAGAGAACATCCAAAAATCTCAAGATAATGTTTAAGGGGATATGCCTCTTGGAAAATACGACATACCTCATGTGTTATAGCATCTGTTAGGTGTTCACAGTTCATCTCTAAGTTTTGGAGGGGTTTTTGCAAGCAGATTGGTATTGAACTTCACATGTAATTATCATTTTGTATTTGTGTGTCCTTTGATTATCGATGATTTACTACTCAAACAAAGAGTACAACAATGAAGGGTGTTAATGGAACACTATGGTGTCAGGAATATAAGCATGTATTCCTGACACTATAGTGTTAAAACACATTTTAGGTTGCCAACCCCTCCTTGCTCCCATAAAAAGATGTAAAACACACCTTTATTCCAGTGCTGAGTGGGGCAAAACACTGTGCTGCGCCAATCAGCATCTCCTCTAATATGAATTGACTCAATGCATCTCTATGAACATTCAGTGCCTCCATGCAGAGTGTTAAAGAGCCATTAGGGCAGGGCTGGGATTTTTGGGTACACTGGCGAAGATTTTTTTGAACCCCCCCCCCCAAAGCATCTTCACCTGTGTGCCTCTTAACCCACCTTTTGTTTCTTAACCCCTTTTTTAAATGTCTTACCCCCATTAGGGTCTTATCCCCTATTTTTTCCCCATTGTGTGTCTTACACCTCCCTTGTGTATCTCTTACTACCTCCCTTTGAGTTTCTTACTCCCCCCAGCCTCTTTTTCTCCTTCTCTCCCAGACCCTTTGTGTCTTTTATTCTTACCAGCTCCTTTGTGTGTTTCTCTTTCACCACCAGCCCGTCTATCTTCCCCCAGCCCCTCTGTGTCTCTTTTTCCTCTTCTCCAGCCCCTCTGTGTCTCTTTCACCCCCAACCCCTTTGTATTTACCCTCACAGGCTCTTCTGTGTGGCACTTTTATCCCTAGCCACTTTATGGACTTTCTCACCCCCAGGCCCATCCCTGTGTCTCTTTCTCCCCCCTCATGTCCCTCTGTGAGTCTTTCTCCCTACTCAGGCCCCCTGTGTGCCATGCCACTCCATGTCCCTTAGTTTTCCTCTCTCCTCCCCTACATATCCATTAGTGGTCCTCTCCCCTCCCTGTCCCTTAATGGTCCTCTACCCTCCATGTCCCTTAGTGTTCTTCTACCCTCCCTCTCCTGTCCCTTAGTGTTACTCTCCCCTCCCTCCCCTGTCCCTTAGTGTTTGTTTTCCCTCCCCCTTACCTTTCTCTTAGTGCCCCCCATTCTCCTTAATGTCCCGCCCACCCCCCATCTTAGTGTTCCTCTCCTTTCTCTTTTAGTGCTCCCCTCACTTCCCTAGTGTTCATTAACCTTACCCTCCCCGTACCTTAATTTCCCCCCCAAAGTTCATCTCCCCCCTAGTGGTCTTACCCCCTCCCCTGTCCCATAGAATTCTTTCCTCCCTCCCCTGTTCCATAGCATTCTTTTCCCCCTTAACTGTCCCATATTGTTCTTTTCCCCCTCCCCTGTCCCATAGCATTATTTTCCCCCTCCCCTGTCCCATAGCATTCTTTTCCCCCCTCCCATAGTTTTCCTTCCCCCTCCCATATTTTTCCTCCCCCCCTCCCCTTAGTGCCCCGGTGTGTCTTCTATCTTTATTGTAGCATGGCCAAGCAGACCGCGGTACAGGAGCTTTAGTCTCCTGTAATGTCCAGACTGACAGGAAGTGCTCTCTCAGTGAGCACACCCTTTCAGTCCGGCTGGGTACAGGAACATAAGTTCCTGTACCGCGGTGCGCACTGCTCCGCTCGGTCACGCTACGCAGCGTGCCTGGCAGGAGGGAGCGCTGTGCGCCCACCTCCTGCCGGTTACTCCAATCTAGCGCCCCCCCCGGGCAGGTGCCCCCTCAAGGCGGTTGCTTGTGCCGCCTTATGGATGTGCTGGCCCTGCTACTAAATTAAGCTGTTGTTGTTCTGGTCACTATAGTATCCCTTTAAGGCAATCCTTAAGGTGTGTAATTGTCTTGGTTATCCTTTTTAGAGCTACTTTGAAGTAGAGCAAAAATATAGATCACCTATTACTAAATTCATAAACTATAATATTCACTTTCTTACTATCATTTCTAAAGAAGTATCTTTTATAATGTAAGAATTTATTTTTGTACTTTGTTGTGATTTTATATATATATATATATATATATATATATATATATATATATATATATATATATATATCAATGAGATATTCAGTAGATAGATTTTAATGGTAGGCTTTTCTTATTTTTCAAGGTCATATGCCAAAAAACTAAATGCGTGAATTTGAAAATATATTGAAGATATATTATACACTCTATCTTAATAAAATAGTCATCTTGAAACAGATGTAAAAAAATTGATTGTTTGGTTCCAATACCTTAGTCCTATTGAAGAAGATGAAGATGATATATATAAAGGTAACACTATCCTTGAAACAAATGTAACTGTTATCTGAAGTACAGCAGAATATTATTCTAGGAGAGCTTTTTATTGCACAATCTTAGGAAAATTATATTATGCATGATAAATGCATCACTACTCATATGTTTAATGTCTTACTTAGATCAAAAAAAAGATGTTGGAACATCAAAACGTGAGAAGGTTGTTATAAACTACATTTTATTGGATTAACAACAAACATAAAAATTTAAATGAAGTTTATAAAACAAAAAGGCATAAATCCTTTCTCTACAAGGGATACATTAATTCGAAGGGTACATAGAACGCATTTAAGACAAAAGACTATTGTTTTCTGTTTGTAGATAACTAAAACACCAAATGTTTTTTACAAGTACAGATTTTTCTTTAAGTAAGTTTATCCATCCATTCAAAATATATGGATTGGTTTAAAGTGATTGGTATCACTTATGTCTTTAACTGCACATGATCTATCTGGAAAAGTGAAGGCCAAAACATAAGTGAGTACAAATAGCAGAAAGGTTCAAAAAAGGCTATTACTAGGCCTTATAAATAGTGATGTCGCAAATGTAAAAACCCATAGGGACTCTTTCTGGCCACAATAGTGATGGAAAAGTTGTTTCAAGGGGACTAACACCTGGACTGTGGCATGCTGGAGGGGGATCCATGGCAAAACTCCCATGGAAAATTACATAGTTGATGCAGAGTCTGGTTTTAATCCATAAAGGGCATAAATCACCTAACATTCCTAAATTGTTTGGAATAACGCGCTTTAAAACATCAGGTATGATGTTGTATCGATCAGGTAGTGTAAGGGTTACGCCCGCTTCACAGTGACAGACCAAACTCCCCGTTTAACGCACCGCAAACAACCGCAAACAGTCCATTTGCACAACCGCAAACTCCCCATTTGCACAAGGTTGGATACCAAGCTAGCCATGTCTCGTTCCTTGTCCTCACTGATGTCATTGAAGGTCTCTTCCTCCACCCAACCACGTACAACACCAAGGGTCCCCGAAAGGTGACAACAAGCCCCCTGGGACGCCTGCTGTGTTTGGTCTTCCACCTCCTCAAAGCCACCTTCCTCCTCTGACTCCTCTTCTTCAGACTCCTCTCTCTGCATTGCCTCTCTCTGTGTTATTATAAGGTGTGTTAAGTAGAACTATTCTGTTCTAGCCCTAAAAAGGGCTTTTTGGGGGTGCTGTCCTTACAGCAGAGATCAGATGAGTCCTTCGGGACTGTAGTGGACACTGAATACACTAGCCTAGCTATCAATTTCCCTATCAAATCAGCAGCAGCTACACTGTCCCTACTCTCACTAAGAATGCAGCTTCACAATGAATGTAAAATTGATGCTGTCCAGGAGGTGGGAGGGTCTGGGAGGGAAGGTCTGCTGCTGAATGGCTGGAATGTGTCTGCTGACTGTGAGGTACAGGCCAGGGTCAAAGTTTACTCAATGATGATGATTAGGGGGCGGACCGAACAGCGCATGTGTTCGCCATCCGTGGCGAACGCGAACAAGCGATGTTCGCCAGGAACTATTCGCCAGCGAACAGTTCGGGACATCACTACTTATAAATACTTAGTTTAACCAAACTGAATTAATTGATGTATAAACACAGGCCTCAATTACATATCAACTGATCATGCATATCAGTAGTTCCAGTGCCGTAACTTCCACAGCTACAGGGGTTGCGGCTGCAGCTGCAATCCCTACGACTGTGGGTGGCCATCACTTCAGTGCTGGTGCATAGCCAAACCGGCCTGGGTTTCGTGGTAGTAGGGTTACAAGCAGGTGGTAAATGCAAAGCCGCTCTTACCTTCTGCTGGTAATAACAAGTAACATGGCCGAGTAGACCGCGGATAGATAGGCCTCTGTTTTCCTCTATCCAGACTGACAGGAAGTGCTAACTGAGAGCACTTACAGCCAGATTGGGCACGGTGGTCCGCTTGGCCATGCTACACGGACGAGAGCAGGGGAGGAGAGACACATAGAAGGGACTAGAGGGAGATTGACACATGGGGAGAAATTGACACATGGAGGGACTGGGGGGTATTGAGACTTATAAAAGGGACCAGCGGTATGAAGACACATGGAAGAGACTGGGGGAATTGAGACACATCGAAGGGATGTGGAAGAATTGAGACACATGAAAATAACTGGGGGAGGGGATTAGGACACACAAATGGGATTGGGGTGGAACTGACACATAGAAAGGACTGGGGGGATTGAGATACATGGATTGGCTTGGGGGAATTGAGACACATGGAAGGGATAGGGCAATTGAGGCACATGGAAGGGGCAAGGAGGTTGAATTGACCCATGAAGGAAAGTGAGACACATGGAGGGGTTGGGGGTGAGATACATGGAAGGGTGGAAGGTGATACATGGAGGGGTTGAGGGGTGAGAATAAGACACATGGAAGACCTGGGTGTGGATAAGACACATGAAAGGGATCCCAGGCTAACCTGAGAGTAGTTCTATGGCTTATTATCAGCCTTTTTTGGGTTCAGATCAATGAGTGGTGGCTCTAATATTAATATTTGCTGATGCCCATCCAAGTATAGAATTTAACATACATTATAATACCCTGTTTGTAGAGTCCCCAATGTCTGTACTTGGTGTTAGGGGTCCTGTAATGCTAATTCTGTTTTCCCCATTACTGCAGACATAGCAGTTTTACCTTTGGCTCAGCAGCAACTTAACTATAAGCATGATGAGCCCCAGGAATTAAAAGAGTGAAGTCTAGAGAGGACAAGAAACAACCTAATACTTTCTGCAGCTAGTGTGCACTCACCTCTTGCATTTTCAAGTCCAGCTGTATCTTCTTTGAAATCACCTCATCCATCAGAGACAGTTGTAACATTAGATGTACCTGCTACCTGTTTTACAAGTAATTCAGCCATTAATATTATCATCACCTCTACCGCCACTACCATTAACATCACCAGTGCCACCATTAAAAATCCACTTCCTTAGGCACATGTCAAAGGGATCAAGGTACTCTACTGCACAAGTGTGGCAAACTTTGGGAACACTTTGATGATCACAAAAAAGGCTGATTGTGCACCTAGGAAGTGAGTAGATAAGAGTAAAGTGTTATATCACTAGTGAAGGTTGAAGCAACATTAGTAAAATTACCACAAGTCTGTATTAGTGAGGAAAGAAACAAGACAAGAAAGTACTAAGGTTGGTAGCAGGTCCATTGCTGCGGTATTTAATACTGTGTAGATGGCAATACCGACTAGCACCACCACTTTCAATGGTACCCTTAGGCATAGCAGGGAGGATGCAGACAATAGTACTAGCAGTTAACAGAGACAGTTTAGACTGTAATATCCAGTGAATTAAAACAGAAAACAAAATGAAAAAAAGTTCTGCCTAATTACTACTTCCAGTATCACTGACAACTACATTGATTTAGCTCTGATTTCGAGCTGCTTTACTGATTTATTTATTTTTTATTTTATTTCTTGTAAGAGACAGATTGATTGATTTGCATTGTGCTTCTGTGTCACTGCTTGTGCTTTGCAAATTGCCATCTTCTCCGTAATATAAACAGTGTGTGGCAGTTGACTGCACACGTGAACCCTGCCTGTGCTGAATGTGGCAGGTCTTTTTAGACAAAAAGTATTCTAAAATAAGTTACTGCTGCTGGTGGTGGTTGAAATGTTTGTTTGTTTTTTAAATTATTTTCGTTGTCATGGTTTTGCCCTGCCTACCTGTGTGTTGCTGTGAAGCTATGCCTGCTACTTCCTCAGATGTAATTGATAGAAGCTGATAGGACAACATTTTTCCAAACTGTGTTTTTTTGTTCATATATTTCTTGACAGATTATTTGATTTAACGTGTGCTTCAATGCCACTGCATGTGCTTTGCAAATTGCAATACAGTGAGTGGCTGCAGTTTACTGTACAAGTGAACCCTGACTGCACTGTGTGTGGCAGCAGTAGTGTTGCAGGTGCTGTTCCTGCACAGATGCTGTGCAAGTGTTGAAGTGCGGTGCACTGCGTTGCAATGTGTATTGTTTAAAGTGTAATTAAACACAATAATGTAGTAATAAATCTACAAGCAGTAACTTATTGCTCAACACAAATATACAGTAAGGCAGGGTGAAAACACTTGAATGCAACTAAGAAAGGTCATGCTAATATTTCAATTACATTCTAAGTACATAAAATTATTATTATTAATAATAATAATAATAGTAAATACTTATGTGGGAGGTAATTTTCCCATGAGTTTTTAGTGGGGGGGGGGGGGGGGGGGTGTTGTATATAGGGAGAAAACACTGCAACAAATAGCTTTTTAATAAAATCAGAAGCAATACTTCCTTCATTAGTACTACCTTTATATAGAGCAAAGAAGATGTTGAAGCTATTGCCAGTTATGGATAGAGGCAGGTTGGACAGGAACAGTTGGACACTTCATAATCCCAGGAATGCATACACCTGCCCACTCTAGAACATTTTGTTTGTTATAATAACAGGGCCACCAGCCTAACAAAATTATCCACCTGATTGCCCAGATTTATAGAGTGCATCTACTGTCTCTCCTTGACAGCATAATGGTAGCAACCCACAGTGCCAGGGTATGATAGTCCAACCTTACTGCAATACCATACTTGAGCATTCCAAAAATGCTCTGTGCAAAACAAGGCACTTAACAATGTTGGTAAATATAACAAAGTAAATATAGCAGCTACCACACTAATGTGTGTCTTTCCATGCCTTCACATACAAACATACAGTGTACAAAATAAAAATAAAAAAACACTTAAACTTGCCACCAGTGTATGAAGTGAAGCGCTTAAAAAGACACTCACCCTGATATACTAAAAGATATATTAACCAGGAATACTAGATACAAAGGAAATAGAATGTGACGGCAGATAAGAACCATTCGGCCCATCTAGTCTGCCCAGTTTTCTAAATACTTTCATTAGTCCCTGGCCTTATCTTATAGTTAGGATAGCCTTATGCCTATCCCACGCATGCTTAAACTCCTTTACTGTGTTAACCTCTACCACTTCAGCTGGAAGGCTATTCCATGCATCCACTACCCTCTCAGTAAAGTAATACTTCCTGATATTATTTTTAAACCTTTGTCCCTCTAATTTAAGACTATGTCCTCTTGTTGTGGTAGTTTTTCTTCTTTTAAATATAGTCTCCTCCTTTACTGTGTTGATTCCCTTTATGTATTTAAATGTTTCTATCATATCCCCCCTGTCTCGTCTTTCCTCCATGCTATACATGTTAAGATCCTTTAACCTTTCCTGGTAAGTTTTATCCTGCAATCCATGAACCAGTTTAGTAGCCCTTCTTTGAACTCTCTCTAAGGTATCAATATCCTTCTGAAGATAGGGTCTCCAGTACTGTGTACAGTACTCCAAGTGAGGTCTCACCAGTGTTCTGTACAATGGCATGAGCACTTCCCTCTTTCTACTGCTAATACCTCTCTCTATACAACCAAGCATTCTGCTAGCATTTCCTGCTGCTCTATTACATTGTCTGCCTACCTTTAAGTCATCAGAAATAATCACCCCTAAATCCCTTTCCTCAGATGTTGAGGTTAGGACTCTATCAAATATTCTGTACTCTGCCCTTGGGTTTTTACGTCCAAGATGCATTATCTTGCACTTATCCACATTAAATGTCAGTTGCCACAACTCTGACCACTTGTTACGGTACCACCTTCCGAGCTCCATACACAGTCTTTAGTCACTTGTAATCCCGGTTCCCCCAATAACGAGACCAAGCTCCATTATGAGGGTAAAACATGAACTGAGGACTGGATCAGCCAGCCTGCCTTTTATTTGCATTTCACACACACAGGCCACACCCAAGGGGAGGCATAAAATAACCACTGGCATCGATGGTACATCCCACACATTCCTTCCCCTTGGTGTGACACATAATCCTATTATACATACAGTTTGAAATATACTTTTATACAACTTTCATAACTTCAAATCCATCCATCATATTCACATAAGAGGCACATATTCAGATTCAGCATACTTAAAACATAAACATTCTCAAAAATCACACCAATCCCTTCAGTGAATAAAAAGTTACTCGAAAGTCTGTTTATGACCGACCGCAGGTACCTTTTCGTGCCCAAAATAGTTCCCTGGATTCGGGCTGTGCGGTCGGTCACTTGTTGGCCTAAAAATGGCTAAGTCCCGTTCGAAGTGGGTCGGTACTTCGACTTTCGTTGAACTGTCGAAGTATCGTCGATAGTACGGGTCGGCGGGTTCGAAGTTAAGATGGCCGCCGCCACGTGGTCCTTTGTCCGATGTCGGCCACCTCGAGGACTTTGGTAGCTTTGGCGCTTCGTTAGTTTCCGCTGTATTCGAAATGTCATTTGTACAAAGTCACAACCCTCCGCATGATCTCTCAGGGACCATAAGTACTGGGCAAATCAGACGGACGCAACAGTCTTTAGTCCAGATGGATGGGTCTGTCACATGGCTCCCTCCTTGTGGAACACTCCGGCAGACCCGGCTTGACCCTGTGGCGGGTCAACTTGGGGATGACCGGACTTAGGGAGAATAGGGACGTCTATTTGCCGGGATAACCCATCCGCATTCCCATTCTGCTTACCGGGCCGGTAGCTGATAGTGAAATTATAAGGCTGCAAGGCCAAACTCCACCTCAGCAGTCTGCCATTGTCCCCAGAGACCCGGTTAAGCCAGACGAGGGGGTTGTGGTCTGTTACGAGGGAAAATTCTTGTCCGTATAGGTAGGGGCTCAGTTTCTTCAGTGCCCAGACCAGGGCTAAACACTCTTTCTCTACTGCCGCATAACTCACTTCTCGAGGTAGTAACTTTCTGCTGAGATATGCGACAGGGTGCTCTCCTCCATCCTCCCCGACCTGGCTCAGCACAGCCCCCAGTCCATACATGGAAGCGTCTGTGTGGACAAGAAAACGTTTGTTAGGGACTGGGGCAGCCAGGACAGGGGCCTTCACAAGAGCCTGCTTCAGGGCTTGAAACGCGGCTTCACAAGCTGGAGACCACAGGACCTGCCTAGGTAAGTTCTTTTTAGTCAGATCAGTCAGGGGCTTGGCAATCGTGCTGTAGTCGGGGACAAAACGTCGATAATAACCCGCTGTCCCTAGGAAGGCAAGCACTTGGGTCTTGGTGATAGGTGTGGGCCAGTTAGCTACCGCTTCCACCTTGGCCGGTTCGGGTCTCTGGCTCCCACAACCCACCCGGTGACCCAAGTACTGCACTTCTGCCATGCCTAAATGGCACTTGTCTGGTTTCAGAGTCAGGCCGGCGGCCCGAATCTTGTCCAGCACTACCCCTACGTGTACTAGGTGGTCTTCCCAAGACTCACTGTAGACCGCGATGTCGTCCAGGTATGCACATGCAAATCCCTGAAAGCCATCTAGGAGCCTATCCACCATACGCTGGAAGGTAGCCGGAGCATTCTTCATCCCGAATGGCATGACCCTAAACTGGTACAGGCCAAACGGGGTGACGAATGCCGACTTGGGGATAGCATCCTCGGCCAGGGGGATCTGCCAGTACCCTTTACATAGGTCAATGGTGGTCAGATAGCGCCCCCTGGCAATGCGGTCTAATAACTCGTCTATCCGGGGCATCGGGTAGGCGTCAGTGGTAGTCCGCTCGTTGAGCCGCCTGTAATCCACACAGAACCGGGTGGTCCCATCTTTCTTGGGTACTAGGACTACGGGTGACGCCCACGGACTATCTGAGTGCTCAATAACCCCCAGCCGGGTCATCTCCTGTATCTCCTTCCGCATTCCTTCTCGGACTGCTTCCGGGATACGGTATGGGGGTTGTCGTAGGGGGTTCTGTCCGGGTGTCTCGACCTTGTGTATAGCTAGGTTGGTGTACCCGGGTTCTTGGGAGAACGTCGCCTGCTTCTCCCACAGAAGCTGTCTTGCCTGGGTTTTCTCGGCCGGGCTTAGTCGGTCACCTAGCTGTACGAGGCTAGTAAGGTCGGTCTGGGGATCCCTTTCTAGCAGGTCAGGTAAAGGTAAGTTCTCTGGGTCGTCGGTAGCTGGGGCACAAACTGCTGCAACATCCTCGGGTCGTTCCTGATACTCCTTGAGCATGTTCACATGAAAGGATCGTTGTACCCTTTCATCCGAACAGCTGGCTATAAGATAGGTAGTATCGCATACCTGAGCTAACACCTTGTACGGGCCCTGCCAAGATGCTTGCATCTTGTTTGCCTTCACAGGTTTGAGCACCAGAACCTTCTGCCCAACCTGGAAAACCCGCTGTCGAGCACCCCGATCGTACCATCGCTTCTGTTTCCCCTGGGCCGCCCGGAGATTTTCCCTTACCATCAGGGACAGTTTCTCCATGCGGTCCCGGAGTTCCAGAACATATGGCACTATGGGGGTCCCTTCTTGCTCCGTCTCCCCCTCCCAGTGTCCTCTAATGAGATCTAGGGGTCCACAAACCCTTCTCCCATAGAGTAACTCAAAGGGGGAGAACCCAGTCGATTCCTGGGGCACCTCTCTGTATGCAAATAGCAGATGAGGCAGGAATCGCTCCCAGTCTCTGCAAGTGTCAGTAAAGGTCCTCAGCATCTGTTTGAGGGTGCCATTAAATCGCTCGCAGAGACCGTTAGTCTGTGGGTGATATGGTGAACTAAGTAGCGGGTTGATGCCGCACACCTTCCACAGCTGCTGGGTGAGCACAGCGGTAAATTGGGTTCCCTGATCAGAGAGGATCTCCTGAGGGAACCCGACCCTAGTAAAGACCTTAACCAGGGCATCAGCAACCGTCTCTGCCTCTATATTAGACAGCGCTACTGCCTCTGGGTAACGGGTGGCGTAGTCTACCACAGTAAGAATATATTTCTTACCGGATGGACTAGCCCTGGCCAGTGGACCCACAATGTCAACGGCTATGCGGGAAAAGGGCTCTCCAATGATAGGCATCGGCTGTAGCCTAGCTTTTGGATGATCTCCTCGCTTACCTACCCGTTGACAAGTGTCGCACGTGCTACAATACATCCGCACATCTCGGTTAAAATTGGGCCAGAAAAAGTTTTGGGTGATTCTATGAGCTGTGCGGTGGGAACCTAGATGACCTGCCAACGGCACGTCATGCCCAATCCGCAGAATCTCCTGCCGATACTTTGCAGGTACTACTAGTTGTCGTTTCTGCGGAGGGGCATTCGGTTTCGGGGAAGGTTTCGGGATCCTGTACAGCCTATCCCCCACCCACTCGTAGTGTTCCCCACCTACTCCTTCTTCCCCAGCGTCGGCCCTGGCTCTGTACTTGGCTAACGTCGGGTCCTCCCTAGTTTCCTTCCCGTACATCTCTGGGGTATCCCAGCCTAACGGGGCCTGGTCTAAGGTACAAGTCGGGGTAGAGAGTCTTACCTGGGTCTCAGCAGCAGGTGGGCCGGCCTCAGCGGCACGGGTCTGGGCACGGGTCGTGACAGCGTCCACTGCAGCGGGGCCCATGGGAGCAAAGGCCGAAACAAGGGGGGCCAAGTCGTTGCCAAGGAGGACATCAGCGGGTAAATCCTTAATGACCCCCACATTCACGTGTCTAGCGCCCACTCCCCAATCCAAATGTACCCGGGCTACGGGTAGGCGAAATACTGCACCCCCGGCTACTCGTACTGCCACGGTATCCCCGGTATGTTGAGCTTCGGACACTAGGTGCTTTTGGAGCAAAGTCAGGGTTGCACCAGTGTCTCGTAGCCCACTGACTTCCCTTCCGTTGACCTTTACACTCTGTCGGTGGTGTTGTCGATTGTCCTGGTGGGCAGCCTGAACAGGGTCCGCCTCATGCAAGATGCCCCAGCATTCCTCTTCCTCTACACAGTGGGCTGCTGGAAGAGGTGCTCGGGAAGGGGCCCCCGTGGGTTTCCTCCAGGACTGGTTCCTGTTGGCACGGTTCATCGGGCACTCCTGTCGCCTGTGCCCTAGCTGATTGCACAGGTAGCACCGAAGGGGTTCAGAGTACTCTCGGGCGTTAAACCGGGGTGGACGTTGGTACTGGGCAGACGGAGGGGGTGCGGATGGTCTGTTTATGGGAGGCTGATAAGTGGCAGCGGCTGGTGGGTATTCCGCTCTGGCTGTGGCCTTGGTGATGGAATTGTCCAGTCTGCGAGCGTCGGTGTACTCATCGGCCAAGCGAGCCGCCTCGTGTAGAGTGGAGGGCTTACGGTCTCTTACCCACTCTCTGACCCCTGTTGGCAATTTGTCGAAACAATGTTCCAATAAAAACATCTGCAGCACCTCTTCTCCTGACACCGCCTGGCACCCTGCCATCCAGTGGGCGGCTGTGCGATGTACCTTGCAGGCCCATTCAACGTATGAGTCCCCAGTTGTTTTTGCAGTGTCTCGGAACCTCCTCCGGTATGCCTCGGGTGTAACGGCATACCGGGCAAGTAAAGCTTCCCTGACGGTCACATAATCCCCGATCTCCTCATCCGGAATGGCCCGAAAAGCGTCGTTGGCCCGGCCGGATAACTTGCCGGACAGTATAGCAACCCAGTCTTCCGGGGGTACCTTGTGCAGGGCACATTGCCGCTCAAAATCCGCAAGGTACCCGTCAATCTCTCCTTCTGTCTCACTGAAGGCTTTGAAGGCCGCAAATGGCACTTTCTGTTTGTCCCCCGGGTTTGCTGTGACTGGGGCTGCTGCAGCACCGTTTTGGCGTAGCAGGCTGGCCTCCACAGCGGCTTGAACCTGGGTGATGATCTCCGCGGAGGGGTTGGGGCCATAATGGGCCAGCCTAATTCTTACCGCCCGGTCAAATCTTGCCTCCTCGGGGGTTCTGTCGTCTGGGCTGGGTCCATTGGTTCCCTCTGCCGCTGGTACTCCATCCATTTCCAGCAATAAAGCAATAATGTCCCTCTTCTTGAGGTTACTGGCCTGTCCGCCCCTTTGTTCCAATAAGTCTTTTAGGGTGGCTCTTCTCAGGTTTTGGTATTGTAGTTCAATTTATTCCTGGTCGTAGTGGTCTCTTTGGGCGTTGAGGATCATCCCGTCGCTTGCCACCAGTTGTTACGGTACCACCTTCCGAGCTCCATACACAGTCTTTAGTCACTTGTAATCCCGGTTCCCCCAATAACGAGACCAAGCTCCATTATGAGGGTAAAACATGAACTGAGGACTGGATCAGCCAGCCTGCCTTTTATTTGCATTTCACACACACAGGCCACACCCAAGGGGAGGCATAAAATAACCACTGGCATCGATGGTACATCCCACACATTCCCTCCCCTTGGTGTGACACATAATCCTATTATACATACAGTTTGAAATATACTTTTATACAACTTTCATAACTTCAAATCCATCCATCATATTCACATAAGAGGCACATATTCAGATTCAGCATACTTAAAACATAAACATTCTCAAAAATCACACCAATCCCTTCAGTGAATAAAAAGTTACTCGAAAGTCTGTTTATGACCGACCGCAGGTACCTTTTCGTGCCCAAAATAGTTCCCTGGATTCGGGCTGTGCGGTCGGTCACTTGTTGGCCTAAAAATGGCTAAGTCCCGTTCGAAGTGGGTCGGTACTTCGACTTTCGTTGAACTGTCGAAGTATCGTCGATAGTACGGGTCGGCGGGTTCGAAGTTAAGATGGCCGCCGCCACGTGGTCCTTTGTCCGATGTCGGCCACCTCGAGGACTTTGGTAGCTTTGGTGCTTCGTTAGTTTCCGCTGTATTCGAAATGTCATTTGTACAAAGTCACAACCCTCCGCATGATCTCTCAGGGACCATAAGTACTGGGCAAATCAGACGGACCCAACAGTCTTTAGTCCAGATGGATGGGTCTGTCACACCACTTTTCTAGTTTACCTAAATCATTTTCCATTTGGCTTATCCCTCCTGGAACATCAACCCTGTTACATATCTTAGTATCATCCGCAAAAAGACACACCTTACCATCAAGACCTTCTGCAATATCACTAATAAAAATATTAAAGAGAATGGGTCCAAGTACAGATCCCTGAGGTACCCCACTGGTGACAAGCCCAAGCTTTGAATATACTCCATTGACTACAACCCTCTGTTGCCTGTCACTCAGCCACTGCCTTACCCATTCAACAATATTGGAATCCAAACTCAAAGATTGTAGTTTGTTGATAAGCCTTCTATGTGCAACAGTGTCAAAAGCCTTACTGAAATCGAGGTAAGCAATGTCTACTGCACCACCCTGATCTATAATTTTAGTTACCCAATCAAAAAAATCAATAAGATTAGTTTGGCATGATCTCCCTGAAGTAAACCCATGTTGTCTCTGATCTTGAAATCCATGTGTTTTTAGATGTTCAACAATCCTATCCTTTAACATGGTTTCCATCACTTTCCCCACTACTGAAGTTAGGCTTACTGGCCTATGGTTGCCCGACTCCTCCCTATTACCTTTCTTGTGAATGGGCACAACATTCGCTAACTTCCAATCTTCTGGGACTACTCCTGTTATCAATGATTGGTTAAATAAATCTGTTAATGGTTTTGCTAGTACACCACTAAGCTCTTTTAATAGCTTTGGGTGTATTCCATCAGGTCCCATTGACTTATTTGTCTTTACTTTTGACAGTTGAAATAGAACCTCTTCCTCTGTAAACTCACGTGTAATAAATTACTCATTTATCCTTTTTCTTAACTGAGGTCCCTTTCCTTCATTTTCATCTGTAAATACCGAACAAAAATATTCATTGAGGCAGTCAGCTAGACCTTTATCCTCATCTACATACCTTCCTTCTTTTGTTTTTAATCTAACTAATCCTTGTTTTACTTTTCTTTTCTCATTTATGTATCTAAAAAAGGATTTGTCCCCCTTTTTTACTGACTGTGCTATTTTCTCTTCTGTGTGTGATTTGGAAGCTCTTATAACTTGCTTAGCCTCTTTCTGCCTAATCTTATAGGTCATTCTGTCTTCCTCACTCTGTGTTTTTTTATAATTACTAAATGCTAACTCTTTGTTTTTTACTATTTTGGCTACATCTGTGGAGTACCACAGTGGTTTCTTGAATTTTTTGCTTTTACTGACAAGCCTAATGCAATTTTCTGTTGCCTTCAGTAGTGCAACTTTTAAATAATCCCATTTCTTTTGGACTCCATTTAAATTGCTCCAGTCTGATAATGACTCCTTTACACATATTCTAATTTTGGAAAAGTCTGTTTTTCTAAAGTCTAAAACTTTTGTTTTTGTGTGGTGTGACTCAGTCACTGTTCTTATAGTAAACCACACTGACTGATGATCACTGGATCCTAAACTTTCACCTACAGTAATATCTGATACCAAATCTCCATTTGTTAACACTAAATCTAGTATGGCCTCTTTACGAGTTGGCTCCTCAATGACTTGTTTTAGAGACAATCCCAGTATACTGCACATATAGTGCAGTATATTTAGCAACATGGAGTGTATGCTAAAATATATGTATTACACACTCAGATGGTCAGAGTCAAATGGAGATAGACTCAAATCACTTAACCCCTTAAGGACCAAACTTCTGGAATAAAAGGGAATCATGACATGTCACACATGTCATGTGTCCTTAAGGGGTTAAGCAGGTGTGTTCTCAGGTGACACTTGCCCTCTTCTATCTGTACATAGGTAAACTACTGAGAGATAAAAAGATAGAAACACAGCTTCTAGTGAGGTAGGTCTATACAATAGGTGACTGGAGTACAGATGTATATATAGATCACCTTATTTAGAGCCAATGATGCCTGGCTCTTGATGTAAAAACCTATATGCCTCTATAGGGGGGCATACACCTTCTTGTGATGTAGAAGCAGATGGAAGATTGGAGTCCAACAATAGATTTGTACAATTTGGCAAATATAAAAATTGAATAAAATTATTATAACAAAAGAAAAATATACAGTACTAAGGTGCTCCTTCTTTCCAAGATGCGTTTCACCACTCACAATAGCTTTCTCAATCAATGTAGTTTGCTTCCAAGTCCACACATTTTAAATTGTGATGCCACCATCCTATTGAAAAATGCCTTCGCGATTCGACCAATCTTTGCCGTGTCATCCACTGTAAAGTGCTGCGGAATTTGTTGGTGCTATATAAATAATAACATAACATAATAATAATAATAATCTCCAGGGTCCACCATTGTAATACGGGCAAGTCTTGTGGCATAACTGCTGAGGTTTGCAAATCGGAAGTGCCCAACAGGACTCTATAATCAAAATAACCAAATCCTCTAAACCGAAAGTAACTCTGCGGGATCAGCGCCATGTCACCTTACAGTCATATCCAATGTAAACAGCGTCCACAGCAGCCAGTTTTAATCATGTGGGTGACCTTGAGAGTAGTCTTCATACAATTACTCACTGATTTTTTTCCTTTTATATTTCCTCTTATATTAAAATCATTCATAAAACCATGAATCTTAAAATATTTTTTTATTTCGGATGCTTGAAATGCATCCGAAATAAATTTTTTTTTTAAAATAAGCACTGGGAAGTTTTAACAAGAGATGCAACACTCGATACTATTCTGGACAAGAAACCTAACATTATTTATTCTCGAGCACCAAACCTTAAAATGCTACTAGCACCAACATTAGAAGAAACAAGAAACAGAAATATGAATATAAACAATGCAGGATTCTATAAGTACAATAGATGTCTGGGTTGCAAGAACAATCCAACTCAAGAATCAATTATTAAAGAGTTTAAAAACATGAAGGGAGATGAGAGTTTCAAAATAAGGACCCGTCTGAGTTGTAACACAGTTGGAGTTATTTACCTTCTAATATGTCCTTGTAAGAAATACTATATTGGGAGAAGAAAGACTCCTTTCAAGATAAGATTGGGGGAGCATATCCGGGATATTAAAAAGGGACTAATCACCAACAATCTCTCCAAACACTTCTTTATCCACCACTCAAGGGACCCTGGAGGTCTAGAGTTTTTAGCTATAGAAAAAGTCAATACCCATTGGAGAGGTGGGGCTCTGGAGAACGCCCAAGCTGCAGTGGAACGCATGTGGCGAGTATCCAGTATCTAACATCTTGCCGAGATCCACACTTCCCCCGATCCGGCCAGCAGGAGAGAGCTACAAGGATCGTCTGGTCTGCAGTCTATAGACCTGTTACCTTATGCTACTACTTTGGATGCTTCTATTAGTGCAAGTTTTTAATTTATTTATTTATCTATGATAGTGTTTATTTTTTCTAAATAAATTTTCAATAGAGAGCACCCTGTCTCTGCATTATATACCACATCGTACAGCACAGACTTGATTTATACTCTGTGTCAACACTGATACATATCCTGGCATAGATTGCATCAATTTATCATTTATGTATCTTTTTGATATTGTAAGGTACTGGACAGATACTATATTATTTCCAGCTTTACCAGTATTTCTTCCTACCTACCATAGTAGGTAATCATTCTGGAATTAATTTAGCCGATACAGCTCCATTAATTGACAATTGTTATCTATTTAGTATTCATTCACGTTTCATTTATTATTTTTCCTATTTAGGGTATATTCATTTGGATCTTAACCTGTGCATCTAAGCATCTAGTTTTTCGATTCTCTGTATAACACCGCTTAGTAGATCTCAGTCAACCTAAGTCTATGTATATATTTTTTTTAAATTTCTAAGCCTACAATTCTATTCCCTCATTCCTATTTTTCTATTTCCACTTCATTCCTGATCATACTATGGATTTTCTTCAGTAGCTTTTTAAATTTATATTTCTCTATCTATAGCTCAAGGTGGTAGCTATTGTCTTTTCAGTGAGATAGTGGCTATTATTGTCCTGTTCAGGTTTCCTCACTTAAACTCTAGTGGGACATCACACCAGTCTTTTGGGTGTGATTTCCCATCTATAAGTTTGTACCTTTTTTCATAGAATTTAATACACCCATGTATTCATATATATGTATTGGACGCCAGGATTTATTATACATTCCAAAGAAAGGAAGACGGAAGACAGGAAAAAAAAATGTGGTGCGCCTAAAAGAAAAAAGCCTGGAAATTTCAACTAATTAAGGTATTCCACTACACTTTGACATTATCTTGCTATTGACCAACTGAGAAAGCCAACAGGCGAAATGTGTTTTGGAGACAGCTAAACTTCTTTTCCGATTGGACTTTTTAGTTTTATGTATACTTTGTTCATTTTACTTTACCATTGAGTTGAATAAATGACATTATTATTTTACCTTTGGCTTACAGTTCCTGAGCATTCTGTCAGTTTCTGACAAAGGCAACACATTAAGGGTGTTGGATCTCCTTTTAAGATCCAGAGGCGCTTTCCACCAGAGCCAAGTGCATTTTTTTGGGCTCCATCCTTGTGAGTGCTACCTATTAACCTCACGTTTATTTATTGTATACTAACTTAATTGCACCATTATTTTTCTGCCATTGTATCTTACAGAATACTTATTAAAATACGTATGTACAAACGAATATGTTTGTCATACTCCACCCCACCTATTAGTGTTTGTTGAAGTATTTTGGTGTGTACTAAGGGGATACCACATGGGAGTGTTTTAGAGCACATTGCCCATAACCACTGTGTACATGCTGAATTACTGGTGCCGGTAAGAGGTCCGGTCCTCCTGCCAGCAGGTTTGAGAGTGCTTTCTCCACCAATGCAGCCACCACAGGGTTAGCCGGGGAACCTTCCATAGCGGCAAATCGTGTTATACAGAATTAGGGATCACCCAAATTAGTCGAGAGACAGATTTATTGTGATATGGGACACCTCTGTAGAAGGAACAAATTAGTAGGCAATTTCAGGATGCAGGGCAAACAGACCAGACTACCATAGTAGCAGGCAATGCTCACAGAAACCCCACCGGGTTGTAATCTTAACAGTAGCCAAATAAAATAGACTGGGGCTCATCCAGTAAACAGAGGCTGCAACAGCATGTCTCCACTCAGCAGCTCAGTGTAGTATAAATCTAGTAGGAGGCTCACTCCAGGTGCACAGGGTATAAACCCTTAAGTTCTGGACACAGCCCTGACAGAGAGCACTAATATGTGCTCAAACAGTTAATTCAAAGTTATAGGAGATATTCCTTTAAGTAGTATGTCCTGAAAATCCTGTCCAACAGTTAATATGTAAAATACAACATAGAATAGAATAATCTGAAAAACACAAGATTAATGTAGCATATAAGTATATTGCAGATAGCAACAGTAAAATATACCAAATGCAATAAAGAAACAACCACACAAGTGGCAATAAGAGCATAAGGTAATGGAGTAGGGTAATACTCTGACCTGTCTGCATGATGGAGCAGCAAAGAAAGAGGAAGTGATTAGGTCACCATACCTCATGTACATCCTACTCACTTGCGATTGGTTCTTTTTTTCCATGTGTTTCTTTGCTGCTGTGGAGCTAGTACAAAGAGATTATGCAAAATATGAAACCTCCAGTCATGTAAAATTTGGTTGCAATGTGGTTATACCTTGGTGAGATACATTGAAACAGCAGCTATTCATTTGCTCAAAATTGTTTCAGTTTGATTAATAGTAAGTAACATGCACATCTGATGAATTTCAGCAGCCACAAAAAAATATGATTGATGAAATGTACCTAATTTGCTAGAACAACTGCATCATTTAAATAATAAACCTCTATTCTTAATTAATTCATATGGGTATTAAAGGTAAAGTAAGCAGAAATAATAAACATGCACATGTGACCAATTACTTCACTTGTATGTTAGCATTTGTTAAACACACTTATATCCACATTTTTACATTTAGATAGAGGAAAATGTATCGAATCACTGTACTTTTTATTTTTGCAAGACAAACATGGTAGTTATAACTTAATTAAAGTGCCTGTTTATGCACCATAACAAATATCTAAATTAGTTTTTTATGCTGCCAGAAGGACCCTGGATTCACTCTTACCTTAATGGGTTAAACTGTTCTCAAATAGTTTTTCACCAAATTTGCCTCCAGCTCCCCACAGGCATTTCATGAAGTGCAGAGTCCTGCCAAGTGGCTGAGTGGATGAGAGTAATCAGTGACTCCCAATTCAGAAAATTGGCTTGCAAAGAAATGTACCTTTTCCAAGGCAGTTTTGTGAAAGGGGAGTCACATATTGCCTGAAAGCATCTGCTGACTACTCTCAGCAAATCAGCAGTGCCCATGCCCGGAGGCACTCTGCGCTTCCTGAAATTTCAGAAGCCGGATGCCGCCTGTGGAGGAGCTGATATCGGCACTGTAGGCAACTTTGGGGTTAGACTATTTGAGAATGGTTTAACCCATTAAGATGAGAGTGTGCCCGGGGGCCTCCTGGCACCATAACAACTTAATTTAGATAAAAACTTGAAAAATAGAAAAAAGTGAGGTTAGGTCACCAAAAAAAAATTAGATGAGACCCACCTCACTGGAATTACCTATATTGTTAAAATATCATAAATGGTAATAGACTTTACTGAAAACGAAATACACATAAACAAATCCACGTAAAAAAGGTGTAAACACAAACCACTGTGTATAAGACAAAAAAACACAGCAATACACCTTTAAAAACTGGGGTAGGACTACTCATATACATGTGTATATATGGACAGGGGCGGACTGACCGGTCGGGCACTTCGGACATGGTCCGAGGGCCCGGCCGGGAGGGGGTCCCGCCATCAGGGGGCCCGCCCGCCCCTTTAAATGCTGCAGCCGCCTGAACGCTCTCTTAAGAGCCTCAGGCGGCTGCAGCTTCTCACCTCCCCTCCCTTGTAGCGTGGCCGAGCTGCACTCCGGTCCGCGGTGCCCGGCCGGAGTGATAGGAAGGTGCACACTGTGCACCTTCCTGTCAGTCCAGCCAGGAACAGTAAACAGAAACTCCTGTTCCGCGCGGGAGTCACTGATTACTCTCATCCACTCAGCCACTTGGCAGGACTCTGCACTTCATGAAATGCCTGTGGGGAGCTGGAGGCAAATTTGGTGAAAAACTATTTGAGAACAGTTTAACCCATTAAGGTAAGAGTGAATCCAGGGTCCTTCTGGCAGCATAAAAAACTAATTTAGATATTTGTTATGGTGCATAAACAGGCACTTTAATTAAGTTATAACTACCATGTTTGTCTTGCAAAAATAAAAAGTACAGTGATTCGATACATTTTCCTCTATCTAAATGTAAAAATGTGGATATAAGTGTGTTTAACAAATGCTAACATACAAGTGAAGTAATTGGTCACATGTGCATGTTTATTATTTCTGCTTACTTTACCTTTAATACCCATATGAATTAATTAAGAATAGAGGTTTATTATTTAAATGATGCAGTTGTTCTAGCAAATTAGGTACATTTCATCAATCATATTTTTTTGTGGCTGCTGAAATTCATCAGATGTGCATGTTACTTACTATTAATCAGCTATAAAATAAAAGACATTATCACCTGCCATACCAAAAAGGTAATTTACATGCTGACGTGCCCATGTGGCCTCCTATACATTGGCCATACTATGCGCCCTCTTCAGGTGAGGATACAGGAAAACGTCAGAAATTTAAAGAATGGATTCATAAAACACAATGTATCACTTCATTTTAAAAACACACACAATAGTGATCCAAAAAATATGAAATGTATGGGTATTCAAAAAATAGTTACAGATTGGAGAGGTGATGATTTGGTGAAAAAAATGGGTAAAGCTGAGATGAAATTGATATTTCAATTAGACACTTTACATCTTAAAGGTCTAAATTATGATTTCGAACTCTGTCATTTTTTATGATAGATCCCCTCCCCCCCCTCTTTTTTTTTTTTATTTCAGTCTTCTCACATAGCTTTCACTGTAAATCGATGAGCAGAGATGTTTGCAATTTAACCATTGGTGATTAACTCATCTTTAATGTTACCCTATATATCTTTTTGATGAGAGTAATACCATTGAATATTGACCTATGCACCAATAAATTTGATGCATTTGGACAATACGATAATGTATGGAAGTTGCCAATACTAAAGATGGTGATCGTGACTAAATGGAAGTGACGTTGTGGGAGGTGCGATACGTCACTTCCGCAATTACAAACATTTTCAACAGATGAACCGGACACCCCTTTCCTTATTTGGACAGACGGAAGTAAAGAAAGAAGATGGCCGGAACCAATAGGAAGGGATCCTTTGGGTATTTAACTGGAGGGAAAATTCAAGCAGGACACCGATTGAAAAAGCCTTTTCACAAGGCGAAATGCGTCTCGGACGAGGACTCATATATTGACCACTATTTGATGGTATTTTTATTTATATTTTATGTAAGTTTTTATAATAAATAGTTTTTTACTTTTTATATGAGTTCTACGAACTGCAATCATTTTCTCCTGCATTTAAAGAAGAGGTGTGCCCTCTTAAAGGCATATAGCCTATTATACTGAGAGCCCAGTTTGGATTGGCTCTCAATAAGGTGAGCAAGTATCTGCATTAATTTTACTATCATATTGGTGTAAAGGATAACACACTAGGACCTTGGTCCACTGTCTCTTCTCTTCTTTTTTCTGAGTATTGGAATACAGCCATAGAAGAAGCCTGGTATTTGCTTTAAAATACCTCTACGTTTACGACTTGAGCCTATCTTTCCCAGGCTCTTAGCCATGTGAGTTTGCTACATTTACAGCCCTTTTTTCTAGAACATTAAGTTCAAACATACTGCACCATTGTTTCTATTTATTTCTTCCTCTCCAGATTTTCTCATAAATTTGTATCCCTTATCATAAGGGTAAGTTATGTTATTTTAAATTAGCGCTCCACTGGGTTTGTTGTGACTTTCTGTCCCACTTATAATACTCCACTTTTTTGGATGTAATTGTGTTAAGGTTTGAGGTACCTAAACGTGTGTTGAGCTGCTTACTGGATTTAGGTTCTTTATCACATTGTACCTGAGCACCTATATTGCACGGTTTATTTGTAATTGTTTTATAGCATGTCCAGTGTCTAATTATTATAAGGCACCTTGTCACCTATACCGGAGACAGAGCATGGGATGAACGCTCCTTCTATATTTTGAGCCTGACTTTAAATATATATATATGAGAGATCTGTCTACATATTCTGGTTGAATTCAATATTATATACTACAGATATTGATCTCCATATACAGGGGCGGACTGAGAACCCTCAGGGCCCCCAGGCAAAATAAATCAGGGTCCCCCTTACAGGCCCCACCCATACTCCGCAGCAAGCGCCACCCATGTCCCGCCTCCATGCACCGCATCCAGCCACACCCTACACAATCTTTAGATACAAGGAACAAAAGTGCAATAATCCCTTCAAGGCCCCAGTAGAGACTACAATTGAGGGCTAATGGGCCATGGAGGGGGGTCTTTCTAGCAGAGGCTATCTCAGTGTCCTTTAGAGAGTGTGTTAGAAAGAATCCCCTCCAGGCCCTATTAGAGACTACAATAGAGTCTAATAGGCTTGGAAGGGGGTCTTTCTAACAGAGGCCATCTCTGTGTCCCTGCTGGAAACAGTCGCCTCCAGGCCTGCAGTAGAGACTACAATTGAGGGTTAAAGGGCCATGGAGGGGGGGAGCATTCTAGCAGAGGCTATCTCAGTGTCCTTTAGAGAGTGTGTTAGAAAGAATTTCCTCCAGGTCCCATTAGAGACTACAATGGAGTCTAATGGGGCCTGGAGGGGGGTCTCTCCAACACTCTGGTTCCTATTCACAATATAGCAACACAACATAGCTCGCTGATAGTTGGCCAAGTTGGCTCCTCTTACCTTAATTACTGTTGCTGGCTGGCAGTCTGTGGGCTTGCTGGAAGGCTGTGGGCTTATTGGCTGCGGCTGGCAGGCTATGGGCTTGCTGGCTACTGCCGGCAGGCTGTGGGCTTGCTGGCTGCGGCTGGCAGGCTGTTGGCTTGCTGGCTGCGGCTGGCAGGCTGTGGCTTGCTGGCTGTGGCTTGCTGGCTGGCAGGCTGTGGCTTGCTGGCTGCAGTTGGCAGGCTGTGGGCTTGCTGGCTGTAAGCCTAACTGGTGGCCTGTGGGCTGGCTGGCTGGCTACTGGCAAGCCTGTGGGCTGGCTGGCTGGCTGGCCGGCCTGTGGGCTGGCTGGCTTGCTGGCTACTGGGGCACTTGTAGATTATTTAAAGAAATAATCCATGCACAATAACCACTACTGCTCTGTGTAGTCGTTATGGTGCCAGGAGGGCCGGGCCCCCCTCCCAGAGTAAGTAGTCAAACTGTTTAAGAACAGTTTTGAGAAAACTGACTATATATAAGAATCTAATAGGCTATTAGGTGACACCAAGACATACATAATTTTGAACAAAGATCGAACTAATGAAATTAAGGCAAGTTATACCAGGCTGATAGATAAAGGTAAACTAGAGGGTATTCTGAATAAAAGGGAATCAGATTTTTTAAATATACACCACCCTAGAATTCCAGTCTTCTATTACTTGTCAAAGATCCATAAACATATCACCAAGCCTCCAGGACGTCCAATCATTTCGGGCATTGGGTCTATATCAAGTAGACTCTCTCAATATATCGATCAATGTTTACAACCCATAGTAAAGAACTGTGTAAGTTATTTGAAAGACACTAAAAATATCCTTCAAATTCTTAAAGATATTGTATGGGAAGAAGAATGCTGGCTAGTTACAGCCGACGTTAATTCTCTGTGCACTATCATACAACATAGTAAAGGATGTGAAGCGACTAAATTCTTCCTAGAGAGGTCAGATCTTTTCCCCCAATCCCAAATCAATTTCATTTTGGAGGGAATCGATTGGATCCTTCGTAATAATTACTTTTGGTTCAATGAGACATTTTATTTGCAAACCTGCAGAACGGCGATGGGCACCAGGTTTGCACCCAGCTACGCCAATTTGTTTATGTCCTATTGGGAACATGTATTCATCTTTGGTGATCAAAGATGGGGTGCAAGCCTGGTGTCCTACCACCGTTATATAGACAATATCTTTTTTGTTTGGAAGGGCAGTAGTGAGTCTCTTGATCTTTTTTTCTCTCACATCGACAATAACGACTGGGGCATTAAACTTACCAGAAATAGTAGCAAAAATTCAGTCAAATTTTTGGACCTTAATATCTTCATTGAGAACAACATTATTAAGACCAGTACCTTTTTCAAAAAGGTTGATGTGAACAGTTACATTGAAGGCAGTAGCTGCCATTACTCACCTTGGCTCCTCAACGCACCAAAGGCGCAACTTCTCAGAGTGAGAGGCAATTGTACTGATATTGCTATGTTCCAAGAACAAGCACAGAAAATCATCACCGATTTTTCAGATAAGGTCTATAACAAACAGCTACTTGATAATGCCTACGATGAGATAAGTCTTAAAGAGAGAGAAGTCCTTTTAAAATACAAAGAGAAGCAAATAACCTCTGCAGATAATGAATTTGCCTTTATTTGTGACTTCAATATTCGAAGTAAACAAGTCAAAAAAGTAATTTTCAAACATTGGCCTATTCTTAAAAGTGATGAGACACTCAATGTTCTTCTACCGGAACGACCCAAAATTATCTATAGGGGAGTATCCAACCTAAGAAATAGCCTTTCCAACAATAATTCTAATAGGGCTAAAGAAGTTCTGAACTCTTTTAATGAATACAAAGGTTTTTATGGCTGTGGGGTCTGTGGGGCCTGTAAGAACACTAGTAATTACAAAAGAGTAATCAGGGAATTCTCGGATCCCAAAAATCCCAATAAAAGCTATAAAATAAAAGACATTATCACCTGCCATACCAAAAAGGTAATTTACATGCTGACGTGCCCATGTGGCCTCCTATACATTGGCCATACTATGCGCCCTCTTCAGGTGAGGATACAGGAAAACGTCAGAAATTTAAAGAATGGATTCATAAAACACAATGTATCACTTCATTTTAAAAACACACACAATAGTGATCCAAAAAATATGAAATGTATGGGTATTCAAAAAATAGTTACAGATTGGAGAGGTGATGATTTGGTGAAAAAAATGGGTAAAGCTGAGATGAAATGGATATTTCAATTAGACACTTTACATCTTAAAGGTCTAAATTATGATTTCGAACTCTGTCATTTTTTATGATAGATCCCCTCCCCCCCCTCTTTTTTTTTTTTATTTCAGTCTTCTCACATAGCTTTCACTGTAAATCGATGAGCAGAGATGTTTGCAATTTAACCATTGGTGATTAACTCATCTTTAATGTTACCCTATATATCTTTTTGATGAGAGTAATACCATTGAATATTGACCTATGCACCAATAAATTTGATGCATTTGGACAATACGATAAATCGTTCTATATGTGTGATATACATATATGTTCATTACATTGGACTGATACTCCCAGTTCCTCTTCTATGTTTATATTAATTATGAAGGTATATTAATATGTTTAAGTTATTACATTGGATCGATACTCCCAGTTCCTTTTCTATGTTTAAAATCAACTATGAAGATACATCAATATGTTTAAGGTATTAGACTGATACTCTTCGTTTTTCTCTTTTCTTTTATGCATGCATTCATATATAATATCGAGCATATGAGTGATATAAGAGATATACTCGAATGTATGGAAGTTGCCAATACTAAAGATGGTGATCGTGACTAAATGGAAGTGACGTTGTGGGAGGTGCGATACGTCACTTCCGCAATTACAAACATTTTCAACAGATGAACCGGACACCCCTTTCCTTATTTGGACAGACGGAAGTAAAGAAAGAAGATGGCCGGAACCAATAGGAAGGGATCCTTTGGGTATTTAACTGGAGGGAAAATTCAAGCAGGACACCGATCTAAAAAGCCTTTTCACAAGGCGAAATGCGTCTCGGACGAGGACTCATTTATTGACCACTATTTGATGGTATTTTTATTTATATTTTATGTAAGTTTTTACAATAAATAGTTTTTTACTTTTTATATGAGTTCTACGAACTGCAATCATTTTCTCCTGCATTTAAAGAAGAGGTGTGCCCTCTTAAAGGCATATAGCCTATTATACTGAGAGCCCAGTTTGGCTCTCAGTAAGGTGAGCAAGTATTTGCATCAATTTTACTATCATATTGGTGTAAAGGATAACACACTAGGACCTTGGTCCACTGTCTCTTCTCTCCTTTTTTTCTGAGTATTGGAATACAGCCATAGAAGAAGCCTGGTATTTGCTTTAAAATACCTCTACGTTTACGACTTGAGCCTATCTTTCCCAGGCTCTAAGCCATGTGAGTTTGCTACATTTACAGCCCTTTTTTTCAAGAACATTAAGTTCAAACATTCTGCACCATTGTTTCTATTTATTTCTTCCTCTCCAGATTTTCTCATAAATTTGTATCCCTTATCATAAGAGTAAGTTATGTTATTTTAAATTAGCGCTCCACTGGGTCTTGTTTGTTGTGACTTTCTGTCCCACTTATAATACTCCACTTTTTTACTGGGCATGCTATGTCCAAGTGACAAGTGCTGTGGTCTATACAAATGACTAATCTTGGCTGCATGCAGTAAAGTGGTCTAAAAAGACCTTGTTAGCCTAGAAGGATAGCTTATATGAATAGTCCTAGTGGTAAGGATAGTAGCACTGTCTTAATGGATACATGGTAACAAGTATAAGAGAAACTTAGATACCAAAGGAAAAATAAACTTGTATAAACGGTCAAACATTATGGCAGCGGTGAAACAGTTTCTAACTTGTGCACAGTGATACTAACCTCTCAGCCCCCATACAGTAGACTAACCAGCTGCCTGCAGAGTGCAAATTAACGGTTATAGACACTAACCAGCTACCATGCTGCTTCAAGGCAGCCTACCTAATAAGTCCCAAAGTGCTGACTCCAACTTAGCACACTAAAGAGTCATGGCAAACAAAGAAAGTCTACCCCACGATAAAGTTAAAACACATAATAGTGCATCGGCATAGAGGTCGACGCGTGTTTCGGCGAGAATGTCCACCTTTCTCAAGAGTTGGTAGGCATCTGAACCGTGTCTGTTATAAGGGAGAAGGGGGAAGTGAAACTGCTCCCTCACTAGGAAACCAACCAATAGCGTGAACAGGGGAGTAATCTATGGGCGTTTCTAACCTCTCCTCCCATTTCCACCTGGTATTAGCAAGGTGCACACATAGGGCAAAATTAAGTGTGTTAACATTCCGATATAGTTACTAAGTGGTACAGAGGAGGGGGCGTATTTTCCATCCCTGCATGGTAAATCCTGTTACAGACAGTCATCCCCCTTGGGATATAGAGCAGAATTAAGGTAAAGTAAACCATCAAGCAATCAAAGGCTTGGGTTACTTAATGATAAAAATATTTTTACCGCGTGGTAGGGTAGCCCTTAAAGTATTAAATGACTGGGGCGTGTCCTGACTGGTGAACAGAGAGGTCGCATGTATTAACGGCTCCGTTCCAACCCGACCTCAAATGAGCAATTAATCCCGAAAAAACAACGCAATTATCATCCGCAGTACAGAGATGTCACAGCTAAAGGGGAGGAGGACCACTGACAGGTCCGAAAAAGCAAATTTCTTTACCTCCAGAGCCGGGCAACACAGAGCTCAGCAGCCGCATGAGCAGGCCCAAGATGGCGACGATGATCCTGCAGACCATGCGGAGCAGATGGCGGATCACACTCCTGCCCTGACACAAGGAGTACTGAAAGCCCTCCTGGAAGAAATGTCAGGTAAAATCCTGAGCAAGCTGGATGATGCAATGAAAGACATCCGCAAAGACATGCACGAGCTGGGTGCAAGAACGTCACAAATAGAAGACAAAATGGCGGATTATGAAACGGCCCATAACTCCATGGCAGACACCATAGATGGCCTCCTAGCCCGACTCGAAGAGCAAGACGTTAAAATGGCGGATATGGAGGACAGAGCCCGCAGAAACAACTTGCGCATAAGAGGTGTATCTGAATCCGTAAGTACACCAGACCTTATGGCTCACATCACAGGGCTCCTAAAATGCCTACTGCCTGACTGGCCACAGGAGATGCTCCTGATAGATAGGATTCACCGAACAGCAAAACCAAGTTTCCTACCACCTGAAACCCCAAGGGATATACTGCTCCGCATGCATTATTTTCAAGCTAAAGAAGCAGCCTTAAATGCTAACAGAACGAAGAAAATACTGCAGGAGACATACAAAGATATTTCAATATACGCAGACATCTCCACCTATACACTAAAACGCCGGAGAGAGTTCAAAGACATCACGCAAGCGTTGCGAGACAACCATCTCCCATACCGCTGGGGGTATCCAACCAAACTCTTCATCACTAAAAAGGGGAAAACAACAACCGTGAGAACACCAGAGGAAGGCCGCGACCTCCTAAAGACATGGAATATAATTCTACCAGACGCCTCGCCTGGAAAGAACACTACCAGATTATCCACGGACTGGAAGAAAGCAAGGAAGCGTCAGAACTGATTACTGGCTCAGCATACTCCAGCTGCAAACATGATCAAAAGGAAAAGGTGCACGATAGGAGAAGGCCAAGACTGGGTAACGTAACAAGAAAAAAAAAAAAAAAAAAAAAAAAAGGGACATATACCCGTGAAACGGGGGACATTACTATATCACAACACATATGGACTAGCTGGGCGCAATTACTGTATGACCGTTTGACTAAATGATAGGAAACTGTCAGATTTATGTAACCCACCTGGAATACACAAGGCATCCCAGGCCCTCCTATACATCCAAACACATAGAAACACTCGGCACCACAATATAAAAGTATGCAACTCTGTATGATACACCACTGTTGGGTCCACACAGACCGCAATACCCTATATGAGGTTTAAGGTTAGAGACGGTACAGGACGGGAAGCTTCGCTTCAACCCCTAGGCACGAAGATGCAGTGCCCTGCCACACTTTTGGCAATGTTGTTCAATGTATATACTTTTGTTATAGTTGTTAAGTTTTTCCTTTATATGTCTTCCTGGGTTCAACAATACACTGTTCCCTACCTTCACAACACAATCACACGAGAGAGATTAGGGGTTAAGATTTTGGAGGCACCAACACTCGGCTTGAAAGGCTGGGAAGGAGTGATGGTTGCCATTGTCATAGAACGGACAGATTATCACACAAAAAGGCGTTATAAAGAGCCACCGTGAAGATCTGTACTTACAATGTACGGGGGCTTAACAACCCCGCAAAAAGACATCTACTCAACAGAGACCTCAAATCACTAGACGTAGACATATTATGTCTACAAGAGACGCATTATAGACGAAACGACCACCCACAGTTCCAGATAGCAAACTTTCCACACCAATTCCATTCAACCTCCCCACACAAGTCCAAAGGGACGTCTATTTTCATAGGCAAGCATGTTAATTTTAACCTACATAAACATGAAGCTGACGAAAATGGCAGATATGTCATAGTTCTGGGAACAATAAACGATATACTGTATACACTGGTAAGCATATATGCCCCTAACACCAATCAAAGAAATTTCCTGCATAGTGTACTAACCAAATTAACCAAATTGCAACAGGGCATAACGGTGATATGCGGAGATTTTAACCACGTATTGGATGCAACACTTGACACCACACTGCAGCAACACCGTCATAGACACCGCCCACTACTAAGGCAATGCAAAAACATACAAAAGCTCCTCCATGACCATCACCTGTACGACACATGGAGAATTACACACCCAGAGACTAGAGCCTACACACATTTTTCCTCTGTCCATAACTCTTACTCAAGAATCGACAGGTTCCTCCTGTCAGGCCCTCACCTTGACCAGATACACGCATGCGATATCCATCAGATTACATGGTCAGACCACGCTCCAGTGGTATTAGACCTGAAAAACACTTACGATTTTAAACATCGCAGCCCATGGAAACTGAATAACACCCTAATACAAGATAAGACCTTTAGCAAAGATCTCGAAAAAGACCTGGACACATATTTTAGTACAAACGACAATGGGGAAGTAACACCAACGACCCTATGGCAAGCACACAAATCTGTGATTAGGGGGCTGCTGATCAGGAGGGCAGCCTACATTAAAAAAACCACACATACCAAACTCCAACAATGGAAAAAGGAATTATATGACCTCAACTCTTTGAACCAATTACAACCCACAGCAGAAACCAAACAGAAAATAGTAAACATATCCAGACTGATACACCAACAAGCCCTTGAACAGACACAAGCACACATGACGAAATTAAAAATAGCTCACTACATGCAGGGAAATAAAGCAAGTAAACTACTAGCGTCGCACCTTAAACAGAAACAAACGAACCAAAAAATAGCTTATCTTATAGATAACAAAGGCAGGAAAATCACTAAACCCAAAGACATAAGTGATGAGTTTGCCACGTATTATCATAGCTTATACAACCTAAAAGAGGATAGCAACACGGCTACCCCTACGATTCCGAGCATTCAAAACTATCTACAGCAGATTACACTGCCAACTCTCACAGCACAACAAAAGGCAGACTTAATAAAACCTATAGACGGACACGAAGTTGCGACTGTCATTAAAACATTACCCACTGGCAAATCACCCGGACCGGACGGCCTAACGAACCAATATTACAAAACATTCAGCTCGACTCTAGCGCCATACTTAGCCTCCACTTTCAATTTCGTGACAACCGCGCGGTCACTCCCAACAGACATGTTGCTAGCCCATATAGTCACGCTACCGAAACCCAACAAACCTTCTACCACCCCACAAAATTTCAGGCCCATATCGTTGCTCAACACAGACGCGAAAATCCTATCGAAAGTATACGCACTGAGACTGGGGCAAATCATCCCGCACATCATACACGACGATCAAGTGGGATTTGTGAAAGGGAGACAAGGGTCCGATAGTACCAGAAAGGTGGTGAACCTACTGCACAAACTCCAGACCCAAAAACGAGGGGGCCTCTTCGTATCTTTAGATGCGGAGAAAGCCTTTGACAGGCTGCACTGGGGATTTCTTAAAGAAACCTTGCTCAAATTTGGGATCCCACAAGAATTCATAGCAGTAGTGGACACGCTCTATAGTGCACCATCGGCACGGGTCCTAAATTCGGGCTTCTTATCGAAACCCTTCTGTCTCACGAACGGCACCCGCCAGGGATGCCCCCTATCACCATTGCTCTACATCCTGGCCCTAGAACCTCTAGCCAGTAAAATCAGAGCAAACACGAGCATACATGGCATCAAGATAGGGCACAAGGAATATAAAGCGGGGCTGTTCGCGGACGATGTGATCCTGACACTCACACAACCACTCATCTCGTTACCTAACCTCCTCACCGAAATTGTCACGTATGGGCAACAATCATACTACAAATTAAACCTCAATAAAACGCAGGCTATGGGCCTGGGAATACCCGCCACAACACTAACACAATTAAAGGAATGCTTCCAGTTTGACTGGAGAGGTGATTATCTGACCTTCCTGGGTCTGAGAATCCCTAAACAGCCTACGCACTTATTAGAGCTAAACTACGGTAGACTAATGCGAGAACTAGGAGACACGCTGAAGAGATGGGAGGGTAAATTCTTATCCTGGATAGGAAGAATGGTGGCCATTAAAATGATGCTATTGCCCAAATATCAATATTTATTACGCACATTGCAGATATTTCTCCCAAAATCTTACCTCAATAATCTACAACGGCTAATCACTAGATTTGTATGGGCGAACAAAAAGGCCAGAGTAGCTACAACCTTGCTATGCAAACCAGTGACCAATGGGGGGCTGGGCCTCCCCAATGTACACATGTACTACAAAGCAGCTATTATGTCGACAGTAATACAGACGTTCAAAACACAAATAACAGGGGGCAGACCACAATGGGAGGAGATAGAATCTGCTGAGGGGTGCCGCACTGGTTTACGCCACATATTTTGGGTACCACATAACCTAAGACCAAAAACCCCAACGCTACTCCCGACAACAGCATTGACACTGGATATCTGGGACTCTACGAAACGACAAATGGGACATCTTAACAAATGGGCAAAACAGACGCCGATGCAGAGTCTGACCATTGTGAACCCCACACTGAATGTTCGCCCGTGGATACAAAATGGTTGTTCAAATCTGGGCCAACTATTCAGTGACGACAAAATAATACCATATACAGACCTAAGACAGACATATAACTTACCTAGTAACACTTTGTTCTCCTATTTTCAAATGAAATCGCTACTAGAGAATAATATAGACACGACTCCCTCTCATTCTCTTGAGATGCTATATACACTATGTGGACCGGGTACCATACCGCCAAAACTGCTATCTAAACTCTACACAACCCTAAACACCAGCCCGCACAATGACACATTGGATAAATTTAAAGAACACTGGCACAACGACATAAGCAAACAGTTCACAGATGCTCAATGGCGGCAGGCTTTTATAGCACATAAAGGGAGATCGAGGTGTTCTTCCCACATAGAGCTGATGAGGAAAATCCAATATCGATGGTACTTAGTACCGACTAGACTGGCGAACATATATTCAACCACATCCACACTATGTTGGAGATGTGGGGAAGACGAAGGTAGCATGTACCACATATGGTGGACATGTCTGCGGATAGAGAAATATTGGGAGCAAGTGGGAGAGATTATTAACGGTTCCTTACACACGAGACTTACTCTGCAGCCAGAGACTGGGCTGCTTTTTATGCTTCCTGAAACGCTAAACAGAGCACAAAAGACACTTCTGTTCCACGTACTCATTGCCGCAAACACACTGATTGCAAGAGCATGGAAACAGCCCACTTGCCCTAACATCACGGAACTCCTATCCCAGATTTCCATAAATCTAATGTATGAAACGTTGCTTAGAATACAATATACTGCCCCAAACCACCTCTTAGAGGCCAGACAACAATGGGAAGAGTTCATGATAGAGAAAGACGAAACCACACCCGCATTCAAACACAGAACACATAGGAAAGTAACACAGGTGAACAAAGCCACACAACAGATCATACCACAGAACTAGATCGGTACCTAAATGTCATGAAGGCTCTGTGCAGCCTAAGCTATTTTAATGTATATCTACTGTATGTACAATGTGGCAAAGCAGCCATCTGTTGATACGCTGACATTTGACCTTGCTTATGGTAAACTGTTGTAAATAACAAGCGCTGTACACTGTTGCGGAAACCGCATTATATTAACCATGACGCTTATCAAGTTTTTTCATGAACCTGGAAGATTTGTTCCCCCTCCCCCTCTTTTTCTTTCTGTACCCCTTTATGTTTATGTTTAAGATGACTGAAAAAAACAAACAAAATCTCAATAAAGAATAATTGAAAAAAAAAAAGTATTAAATGACTAATAGTGAGTTTATTATTCCATACCTCACATGGTTTGGACCCAGTGTGCAGACACTTTTTATCAACGGATGAAAAGGATTTTTTATTAAATGAAGGCTATACTGTAGACCTGTACCTTGTATATATATCATCAACTAATAAAGAAAAAAAAAAGGGTAAGTGAATAATTTTTCATACAGAGTAGTTGGTAAATTATTTAAAATTATTTAGTGTACAGCTTGTTTCCTCATAGAAAATGGATTTGATCATACCAATATAGTCATTATCCACACCGAGTGTTATATGAAGAGCCGTTATATATTCATCCGATTTACTTCTAGATGTCTACATTAAGTCAGAATAACCATATACATGATAAAGATCCAAATTCAACATTAAAGAACAAACAAAGAAAATAGGCTATGCAATATTTACAAATATACATAATACAATTATCCCAATATATATAGGGATAACAGAATCCCAGGCTAAAAAGCTTCAGGAGCGCCAAGAGAGGGAGTTCTGCAGATGTTGTTCTGCTTTAAGTAATGGTCTAAAATTATTTAATCGCGGGTATCATTAAAAATATGATCCCAAATGAAAAATAAATAAACAAATAAAACTTAATATACCACAACCACTATATCCACTGGGGTGGGTCTGTACCACAATATGTGCTAGTAGTATAAAGTGTAACTGGTGCCACAGAGGGATAGCTCTGCTGCTTGAGTAATGCCGACAAAGGCGCTCTAATAGCGCCGAAACGTACGTTAGGTCCTTACTCTCTTCTTTATTTTAACCAGCACGGATTGATGTGACCACTGGGTTAGGGGAGTGGGTCTACTATTTGCCTAACCGATGTTAGAGCTAGCCACAACTAGTTTTCAAGTGTTCAGTGTAGAATCTTTTTTCTTCCTCAGTAGATGAACTACAGCTCCTTCAACACTAGGGGCAATTACTTTAACAACTGACTTTGCCAGCCCTATACAGTAACTTGGCTGATACAAAGGATCTCCAGCATACTACTTTGTAACTTAATATCTCTTTAGTCACTCAGAGATACTTTGTTTTTCATTAGCTGATACCTAAGATTTATTTTTTTCTACAGTTTGATGCCTGGGACACATTCAGCTGCTATTTGCCTGTGCCTCTCTGGTTAGAGATGTTTTTTCGACACAGCATCACTCAAGCAGCAGAGCTATCCCTCTGTGGCACCAGTTACACTTTATACTACTAGCACATATTGTGGTACAGAACCACCCCAGTGTATATAGTGGTTGTGGTATATTAAGTTTCATTTGTTTATTTATTTTTCATTTGGGATCATATTTTTAATGATACCCGCAATTAAATAATTTTAGACCATTACTTAAAGCAGAACAACATCTGCAGAACTTCCTCTCTTGGCGCTCCTGAAGCTTTTTAGCCTGGGATCACACCCACTCCTTTTATATTTGAAGTTGTTTTGATGCATGGAGTACCCCTTAACCCCTTTAGGACCAAACTTCTGGAATAAAAGGGAATCATGACATGTCACACATGTCATGTGTCCTTAAGGGGTTAAACCATAGTCCTTGTGATTGTTTTTGCAGTAAATAACAATCAATTAGCCATATGTTGGGTACTGGAAAATTCACATATGATGGCCTTGTTTATCTTAAAAAACAAAAGAGAAATCTGATAGCAGCCAAGGATTTTAAAATTATATTTTGTTGATGTTAAAAAGACAAATATAACATATAGAATGTAAATTATGATTTTTGTATAACTTGCAAAGACCCTCGACAGTGTGTCTATGACTGTACTACAAAATATATACATACTATTTCTATTTTGCAGTACACTGGCCTATTTTATAGCCCTTTGGTTCATCTGAATGGTTTTCCCAAATCATTTGTATGGAAGCAATTTGTCTGAGCTGAAATGCCATATGAACGAATTTCAGACCTCACAAACTTTTTTTTGGTTTCCAACATACGTACGCCTTGTAACTATCATGTACAGTAAAGTGACCTAGTTTACTTTCCAGGTGCATAAACCTTTGAAATGTAAAAAAAAAAAAAAAATGAAACTGCATATTTGTAATTGTTGTACTGTTGTGGTGGAAGTAAATGGACAACATCTCTTGTTGAATAGCTTTCGAAAATGTTTAAGAAAATAATTGTTAATATGTATTTTCAAGTTTAATTAATTTTTTTTTGCAATAAAATAGTACCAAAAAACATTTTATTCAAGAGCAGGGAGCTACACACAATGAAGTTTAATGTTTCATTGCACATATCAAGGTTAAATGCAATCATTTACAGACGTCTTTCATGATTTTAAAACTTTACATGCAATTTAATGCATTTAAGTGTCATTTATGTCAGTAGATTGAATTTAATTTTCATGACAATGACATGTTGAGCTGTTTTCTTCTTTGTTGTTACCTTTCCCAGGGAACAGAACAAAAGAGAATTCATATATCTGTGCAACATTATATCTACACTACAGAAATAAAATGTAAATTTTCTCCGGAGTACAATAGCCATAGCACACTAAGGGCAAAACATGATTATAGAAATGGTATGATTCTGTCAGTCAGTGTAAGTAAATATGGGGATTAATATACCTGTAGATAAATAAATATTATGGCTTATGAATAGTTTTTAAACACATTATTGGGGTTTATCAAACAAACACTAGATGAAAATCCGGTAAATGATTGAATTCCAACCGCACAGATCTCATTTGGCTTACTAAAGCCAAATGCAGTCAGGATTTTGTTGGTCTGACCAATTTTGTAACATTCGTTTAGATTAGAGATGTCCCTAACAGTTCGCCGGAAACTATTCTCCAGCGAACATAGCTTGTTCGCGGTCGCCGCGGCGGGCGAACATATGCAATGTTCGGTCCGCCCCCTATTCATCATCATTGAGTAAACTTTGACCTTGTACCTCACAGTCAGCAGACACATTCCAGCCAATCAGCAGCAGACCCTCCCTCCCAGACCCTTCCACCTCCATGACGAATAGGGGGCAGACCAAACATCGCATATGTTCGCCCGCCGCGGCGACCGCGAACAAACTATGTTCGTCGGCGAACAGTTCCCGGCGAACTGTTCGGGACATCTCTAGTTTAGATATGTTCAGTGATGAGTTCTGAACCAATTTGAAGCACCAGAATTGGAGATGCATGGTGACAAACTGAGTGCATTGGGTAGAATTCACCTTTACAAAATATAATTCACTTACTTTTTGCAAGTGAATTGATCATTTGAAGAACTATTTGCCTGCTGGTAGCACTATCGTTTTTATATTTACTGGTCTCCTACACAGGTAGGAGATCGGGTCTAAGCATTTTCTAATGTTTGCTTATCGTTGCCTAGCATCACGCATGATGTAAGGACCAGGACATGCTGGTAAACGCGGCACGATGGCGACCAAATGCCAGAAGGACTCCACTTCTTTACTTTGAGCATAGAGAGGGGAGTGGCTTTGGACTTAGTAATTTTCTATTCTGAATTTAACGGGTGAGTGTGTTGAAAGGGGGAGGGACATGATGCATTTACAAAGGGATTATCCCAAAATGTTTGTTTGTTATTTGTCCTTCTAAAAATGGTAGTAGCACTGTGTTTGGTGCACACAGCAACTATTTGTGCAGCCTCTATGTTTTTCTATTTTTGTTCTCTGGATACATGCATAGTACTTGCAAATTCAGATAAAACATGATACTTCGCATATGATTATTTTGAGCCTTGTTTATGTAGACTTCTTATCTTATCATTCCTTATTCGATATATAGACATGTGCATCAGTTTAAATGAATTACAATTTATCCAAATTTTGCCAGATTTATGCGTCATCTGAATTCCATAACTTCAAAGCTCCTATGGAAGAATCATGACAAAATTACATGGCCACGTTGTTTTGTTTGCTTTGTGATTCAATGTTCTATCTGTGGCACCAAAAAAGAGAAGATTAATGTTTAGTGAACAGCTACTAAATCAAATAAAGAAATAAATAATAAAGATCAGCCAGAAAGAACAATTAAAATACACAACCAAATACTCAAAAGTAACTGAACGCCCAAATTATGCATATTGACAGAATATGGACCGAATTTAAATTAGTGGTCAAATACCATTCTATTTGGTCAGAATCTGGTTGACTGGAATTATATTCATTAAGAGGACACGGAAATTAACCTATCACTGTACTGCAAGATAATTTTTGTGCATGCATTGCAGAACAGTTTTATACTCAGGTTTTGCTTCCTTTTTGTTTGTACAAATATGTTTTCCTGAATTGTTTCCATGGATGATATTCAGACAGGCCGAACAGCTGAATAAGCAGAACTCAATTTTTCCACCATTTAAAAGTCTAGTAATATCCTTCCTACATTTTTTCTGCATGCTTTGCATTTCAGTGGTGAATTTACCAAACCTGATGTGACATAATATCTACCTCTTAATCCATCTTGGCATAACATTTACAAAGTTAGATACATGAAGATATTTCATAGAAGGATATTTTTAATCTTTTCACATCACCAATTAATCATTAATTTCTAAGAGACGTGAGAGTTAATACTTTTCACAAAGTCTGATATATCCTACTTTTGTGAAGAAACCTCCATGTAGTATTTTTTTACTAGAGATATTACCTTGTGTCATAGCTATGTATTCTAATCAGTGACACTATCTAGATCACTAAACTGGCATGATGTGTAGAGTATAGCAAAGTGATGATGTGTAGAGTATAGCAAAGTGGGATTCAGCTGTAAACCTAAAAGAATATCAAAATACAAAATAACAGTGTAGTATCCTTTGTAAAATGTGTATGACACTCTGAGATAATGCACTTACAGAATGCAGGAATCAGGCAAATGATAAAAACTTAATTTATTGCCAAACAAATAAAAAGTATAAAACATAAATTATAAAAAAAACATAAATTATGGGGGCCTGGCTAGCCGCTGGCCAAGATGGACGTGTGATCCTCAGCTCCAGCACCTGAGCTTACAATCTGTTCCATTCACAGCACACAGAACAGCATCATCTACCAGATAACAGTGATGGCATACAATAAAAGCAGGAAGAACTGAGCGAAAGCTGAAAAACTAAACTTCTTTACTCAGAAATCGCAGTCTCCGAACCTGGGCCTACAGGCCTTGATCCAAGATGGCGACAACAGCTCTGAGGGCAGGAGATCGCCCTTAACCCCCCTTTGCACAGGAGATGGCCTGACCAAAAGTTACATCTCTCAGGCATTAGAAGATCCTTCACAAAAACTAATTGGATTCTGGCTGCACTACATGGACTCCCTGTGCATGGATGTCCAAGAAATCGGCAGGCGCACTTCACAATTGGAGTCCAAAATGGACGATTTTGCATCAGCGCACAATGATCTCGCAGCCCGCGTGGAAAGATTGGAGGAAAAGCTGACATACATCTAAACAAAGCTAGCAAATTTAGAAGACAGGGCATGGAGAAGCATCATTCGCCTCCGAGGAGTACCTGAATCCATGCTCCCCGCAGACCAGCCAACATACGTGAGGGGCTTGCTACACGACTAAGTCCCAGAGATCCCAGCCGATATGTTGCATTTGGACCGAGTACATAGGATCCCTCGCCCGCGCCATCTCTCTGACTCCACACCCAGAGATGTACTCCTTCAGGCACACTATTATCACATAAAGGAACACGTCTTACGAGCCAGCAGAAACAAGGCCAAGCCGCCAGATGACTATGCAATGGTGCAATTATTTGTGATATCTCAGCGGCTACACTTTGCAAATGGAAATAATTCATGCCCATCACAGCAGTTCTACGAATCAATAGTCTGAGATAACGGTGGGGCTTCCCAACAAAACTGTTGGTTCGTCAAAGATGGAGGCCTCAAACCCATACTGTCACCCGAAAACGGAATAAGGAAGCTACTGTAATGTTCACTAGGGACCCCTAACACGCAGACAGGACAGAGTTGAGAGAATTGCAATACCAATCCATAGAATGGTCGGTTTATGCAAAAATGGATAGTCAAAACACGAGCCGAGGGGGGCGTGGCCGACTTCCGAAGTGGACGGACGCATGGAGTGAAAGCTCCCGGTCCGACACAGCCTAAAGCCTGGTTCACGACAGCATTTACACCCAACGGACAGCGGCGCTCGGGTGAGCTAACTTGACAGCACCTGATATGGCCCCAGCAAAGCAGACTAAGCTCACAGACCCGATCCGCCATGCTAAACGCGACCGGCCGCGACCGGCGCAAGATGGCGGAGGAGAGGAGCTGGAAACAGCACAGGCCGCAAACACTCACTCTGACTGCGAGGAGCTGCATTACACAGATGCTCCGGTCACTGAAAAGAAGTTATATGCCATGCTGCAGGACTTCAGACTTGTCCTGCAGTCAGACTTAAAGAAAGCTACAAATGACATTAAGATGGAGATAGCTGAGCTGGGGGAAAGGACGAACAATCTAGAGGCACGCACTGATGATATTTGTGCTGCACAGGATACCATGGCGGACACAGTCCAATCCCTATTAGAGGAACACCAATTCCTTAAAAGTAAAATCGCGGACATGGAAGACCGCTCACGACGCAACAACATACGCTTTCGCGGCGTACCAGAAAACGTCACGAGGGACCAACTATCACAATACCTCACGTCCCTATGCAAGTCACTGGTACCAAACATAGCAGATAATGAATGGCTCATGGACCGAGCTCATCGGTTACCGAAACCGCAAAATCTGCGCCAAGACACACCACGGGACGTGGTAGCGCGCTTTCATTACTATAGAACAAAGGACTCTCTGCTGCAAGCGGCAAGGAAGCTACCTAAGCTACCAGATCCATATGCTAATATTCAACTATTCGCAGACCTGTCGGCCATGACGATGAGCAGGCGCAGAGAATTCATTACAGTCACAAAGACTTTAAGAAACAACGATATACAGTACCGCTGGGGCTACCCAACAAAACTACTCATATGGAGAAATGCAAAATCACACACCGTTAACGATCCGGAGGTGGGGATGCGACTGTTGAAAGAATGGGGACTGTTCCCGCTACAAGATCAAGACGCTTCGAGCTCTAAATCACCGAAAAGACCACATGCAGAATGGCAGATGGCGGGCTTGCCACGTAGGCACGACTGAGACCTGGGTCCTGCCCCTACTGTAACTAGCCTGAACTTTGTCACCATATGGTAACCAAAAGACATTGTGCCTCTAAATTGCCATCATGCTAAGTACCGTGTAATGCAATTGGTTTGTGAGTATGACATGTTAATATTATATGTAGTTTGCATGTTACGCCTAGGGTACCCCAGAAGCACAGAGTATTAGGACAAAGATGATAGTCCAATCATATAGGCAGGTATACAGTAAGGGGCAAACCACAAGCAACGTGGGTGAGAACAAGACTGTTTAATGGCAGGCTGTCACTTACTCGGCCCGTGCATATCGGTGCGACCCCAGGATGAGAAGTGTGAGGGGAACCATCTGCCCACTCACACCTCATCCACGTAGAGCACTGACACTCTTAATGGCGCTTTATATGTATTATAGTTATTCACTACCCATACCCTCTTCCTGTATTGCTATTTCCCCCCCAAACCCCCTCTGCTCTGGACCGACCTCACACTGCTCAAAACGAGGTGCAATTGTTACCACAAGGCCCCAGCACCAGACACCACTACAACAGGACTATGGATGACTCCCTTGTAATATTTAACCTAATGTTAAAGGTCTCAACAGCCCACATAAAAGGAGATTGGCAATGGTAGACATGACCAAATCCAAGGCGGCAATTGTTTGCTTACAGGAAACACATTTTTGTGCTAAAAACCCACCCAAATTTTATACCAAACACTATCCCCAGAGCTACGATGCAATGTCCTCCACCAAGGCCAAAGGTGTCTCTATATATTTCCATAAGGATTGGGTATTCACCCCATCCAACCAATTCGCGAGTCGAGATGGGAGGATACTGATATTAGTGGCCTCTTTAAATGGCCTATTGATGACGATAGCATCTATATATGCGCCAAACGTTAAACAAAAGTCCTTCCTCACAAAGGTTTTCCGTAAGATTGACAGTATCAAAGCGGGTCACACAATCATGTGTGGGGACTTTAATTGCGCTCCAGATCCTGAGGTTGATATACAAAGGGAAGAAAATAAGGGGCCAACACCTTAGGAAATTAATGCATGGACACGACTTTTATGACACTTGGAGGGGTCTTAACCCGAGAGGTAGAGACTACACATACTATTCTGCAGTCCACAGGACCTACACGAGAATTGACCTCTGCTTACTAGACACTAGAACGTTGCCCTTCGCCATCAAGGCATCGATAGGTCCGATCACTTGGTCCGACCACGCCCCACATACCGTGACTATGCGCTCACCATATCCAGCTAGAGGTAGGGGCACATGGCGACTGAACGACGGTCTACTAGACATGCCAGATCACCTCCAGCGGCTTCAAACCCGGGTAGAGGAATATTTTACGAACCATGCTAATTGCCCAACGTCCACTACCTTGCAATGGCTGGCCCATAAGGCGGTCGTGAGAGGCGAACTGATTCAGATAGGAGCTAGGACAAAACGCAGTCACAAAACGTTGCTGCATAATACAGAACAGGACCTGGCTAAGCTAGAAGCCATCCACAAAGCAAAGCCCAACAAATCCACACATAAGCAACTGATGGTACTCCGTAAACAGCTACATAATCTCCACCTAGCCACAACTGAACGACACTTACGATTTTTAAAACAGTCGCACTACATAATGGGTAACAAGGAGGGTAGAATGCTGGCGAGGAAAGCGAAACAAACGAAATTACAATCCAAAATCCCTTACATGACCTCAGATACTGGGGATAAACTATACAACCCCCAATATATAGTGAACGAGCTAGCAAAATACTATGCCTCCTTATATCAACTAGAGATCGACCCTGCTACACACCAACCAACAGATGACGAGATCTCTCGTTTCCTAGATAGGGCACCTTTAGTCAGGCTGACACAGGCACAACGCACTCAATTAGAGAGTCCCTTCACGCAAGACGAAGTGGAGACTGCAATCCTCTCTCTGCCCAAGCACAAGGCCCCCGGTCCCGACGGGTTATCCAACTACTATTATATAAAAATGGCCAAACAATTAAACAACCCCCTCACCACATTTTTTAACCATATCAAAGATGTGGGAATCATGCCCAAAGAAATGCTAGAAGCGCACATCGTAACTCTCCCTAAACCCAACAAACCTCCCACACAATGCGCAAATCTACGCCCGATTTCACTGTTAAATGCGGACACCAAATTGTACGCCAAGCTGATAGCTTCCAGATTAAAACAGATACTTCCGGACCTTGTCTCGGAAGAACAAGCAGGCTTCGTACAGGGCCGGCAAGTAGGAGACAACACCAGACACTTCTTAAACCTAGTGGATTGGGCAAATGCCTCGCGACAAGCGGGCCTTCTACTCGCGCTCGATGCCGAGAAGGCATTTGACCGTTTACACTGGAAATATATGTTGCTTACACTTGCTAAAATGGGGTTCCCACCGGCTTTTCAATCCAGCATAATGTCATTGTATCAAAGCCCTTCAGCTAGAGTGTTCAGCACTGGCTTCGTCTCCAATACATTCGACATTCGTAATGGCACCCGCCAAGGTTGCCCCCTTTCCCCTTTAATTTTCATTCTATGCTTGGAACCATTGGTCAGGATAATTAAACAAGACTCTTCTATACATGGGTTGCATACCCCGGGAGGCACCAAAAAACTTGCTCTATTTGCTGACGACATCTTGCTATTCATTACCAAGCCAGAATCTTCCCTGCCCTCTCTCTTGGGCCTGTTGAAAGATTATGGCGCCGTGTCATATTACAAAAATAATATAACAAAAACGCAAGCTTTGCCGATTAATTTGCCAAAAGCTGTAGCAGACAAATTAACATTACACCATTCTTTTGACTGGCGCACTACCTCTCTCCAATACCTGGGAGTAAAACTCACCAAATCCCCTCACAAATTAACCAAAGAAAATCACTACCCTATGCTTAAACACATAACGTCTACCCTCGACAAATGGGTGGGATTGGATGCCTCATGGCTAGGTCGTATCAACCTAATTAAAATGATGATAATGCCGCATATCCTATATCTCTTTCGAACCTTACCCATTTCCCTCCCAAATTCTCTGCTCAAACAATTCCAAAGCACTATCAATGCGCACGTATGGAAGAGAAAACCCCCAAGAGTAGCCAAGGGATGTATGGGTATCCCATACAGTAAGGGTGGGTTAGGCGTACCTGACATAACAGCTTACTACAAAGCATCCTTTCTGGCACAAGGGATAAGACTCATTAGGGACTATAACTCCCCCCACGACCCATTATGGATGTCTTTAGAAAATGCATGCCTGGACACAAAAGACATCGTCCACTACTTGTGGACATGCTCGTCGCCTCGGACACCTGCGGGCCCAAATCTACACTGCTCGAACATCATGCTCAGAGCGTGGAGGGTCTGGAGCCCGTTGGTGTTGGACCCGACACAACTTTTTAAAAGAGCTCCGCTATCGACACTGGCAGCCTATTCCCCGGGCATACAGGTGGGAAAATGGATGCTCAAAGGAGCCAGGGTGGTTGGCGACCTCATGAAGGGGGGCGAGATAAAACCATTCCCGGTATTGCAAGCTGAACTAGGGCTAGACCCGAGAGACCTATATCTATACCTAAGAATTAAAAACATATTGCAAACCCGTAGTAAACAGACAATCATTGGGAAGGTAACTCCTGCATTCACTCCAGGCCAATTATCATTGTCCAAATTTGCAAAACCCCTATCCCTATGCTACAATGCGATCATCACGAACAATATCCCTGGCAAACTGCAATATATGACGAAATGGGAGAGGGAGATGGGTTACCAAATCCCCCAGGAGGAGTGGCAGTTAGCAATGGAAAACACAAAAAAAGCATTAAGTGGCCTCTCGCTCTGGGAAGCTTACTGCAAAGTAAACATGAGGTGGTATTTAGTTCCACAGAGGTTAGCGGGAATGTATAAAGGAGTTACGAACATGTGCTGGAGATGCGAGGCAAGCACTGGCACCATGCTCCACACTTTCTGGTCATGCCCTTCTTTGCAGAATTATTGGAAACAGATCCAAACCCTAATCTCTCACAAGACCGGCATGTGTATACCCCTGCAACCAGAAAACTATCTGCTCCACACCATACACGATCTAAGCACACACACCCATAAGAAAGTGGTTATAAACATCCTTACAGTAGCAAAAATAGCACTAGCCGGTAACTGGAAATGCAAGCAAGCCCCTCAATTAGACTTGGTAACAGCCAAAATGGACACAATTAGTGCATACGAGAAGATGGCATACAAATTAACAGGGCGTTTGGCTAAATATGAAAAAGAGTGGGCTAGCTGGCTGACCACTTAGGTATCATTCGATACATTAGGCCACATAGACCAGATGGACCAAGGGGTAGTAACGTTCATTCTAATATGTTACGCACATTAAAACGCTATGCTTTCTAATCTCGAACTACCGTGAAAGAGTACAGGGTTCCCTTATCCCTTTCCCCTTTTTTCTTCTGTACCCTGTTCCCCCCCTAGTTAGTATTAAACACTTTAGACTGCAATAAGCTGATGTATGCATCACATCAAGATCTGCATGATGGGTATCTAAATTGTCACGTGAAGATTGTAAATATCATGTACGCATAATGTTCCCATCTATATAATGTAATATGCATAAAATGATATGTGTTGCAAATATGCACAAATAAAAACGATAAATGAGAAAAAAAAAACACGAGCCGAGGTCAAGGGAAACAGAGAGACAGAATAACAAGAGACAAATATCAGTAGCCAGGAAATCCAAATAACAAGTGCAACGCTCAATGGTAAACCAAAGACCACAACAGGGCACTGAGACAAGGGAGAGGTTAACTTATATACACACAGGGTGTGTCTGATTGGCTAATCTCCAATTAGTGTTAACCACAACATGTGGGAGGACTTTCTTCCCTCCCTTGTGGTCTCTGAGGTCATCACTGTGCCGGGTCACATGACCGGGTGCAGCACATATATAAGGAAGCTGCTCTGGAGTGTGAAGCGTCAGACACACTACCAGTCTGGAGACAGGGACCAGATGACGCCACTTGCTGTGATGAGGTAAACAAGGTCGCTGCAAGCGGCTCGGGGGCAGAGGACCTGACAGCTACGATCGTGGGTTATTTATCCACAGCTGGAAAACAAAGTGGCCTCACCTATTGGAAGACTCCAGCTGAAGTGGAGCACAGCAACAGGGAGTCGTTGAGGAGGGCTGCGACCCCATGGCCTGATACGCAAGTACTTTACACCACAGCATCCCCATACTATAGACACGCATACCGCACCTTACCATACCTTGTCTAGACTCTAGACCCCCAGTTTCTTAAGTTGCCCTTGCCTGGAATCCAACGGACTCCTCTTAATCCATCGGCATGTTCGCCGAGAATACTGCCATCTGCTCCCTACCATCTGGCAAATCCCCCGGTCCGGATGGCTTCACAAATCTTTACTATAAAATCTTTTGTCCCACCTTGGCCCCCCACTTAGAAAAAATGCTCAACCACATCATACACACAGGCCACATGCCATCTGAAATGTTGGAAGCCCATAAAACCCCCAAACAAACCCCAAAACTTGAGACCTATCTCACTGTTGAACACAGACATGAAACTACTGGCAAAGATCTATAGATCTATGCCAATAGACTCACGACCATAAAAACCACCATGATACATGGGGACCAGGTGGGGTTCGTGGCGGGCAGACAGGGCACGGTCAGCACCAGGAAACTGCTAAACCTGATGTCCAATGTGCGAATCTCGAGGAGGCCCAGTGTGTTCCTCTCTTTAGACTCTGAAGAATACTTTTCTAGATTACACTGGGGCTTCCTCGAGATGGTGTTAATGAAGTTCAATTTCCCATCCAACTGCCTGTCCCTAATATCGTCACTTTACTCCAACCAATCACCCCGGGTGGCGAACAGTGGTTTCCTATAATCGGAATTTCAAATTACCAATGGGTCACGCCAGGGGTGCCCACTGTCCCCCATACTCTACATCATCACTCTTGAACCCCTGGCACAACTCATATGAGAGAACAAAAACATTAGAGGAATCAGAGTGGGCAAGGTGGAACACAAAATCACGATGTTTGCAGGTGACATTATGTTGACTTGGAGTTAAAATACAACACTCTCGCTAGATACAGCGCCTGCGCATACACAAACTAAATATCTTGAAAACACAAGCGATGAGTGTACACCTACCCACCCATACCCTAAACACACTAAAAGGCAACTATGCATATGAATGGCGAACTGATTACTTCACTTTTCTCGGGGTTGGATTCACGTCCAGCCCTCATGCCCTATCTCAGGCCAAGTATGTCAAGTTATTCCACAACATCAAAACCCAAATTATGGAATGGCGGGGCAAATATGTTTCCTGGATGGGGCGTACGGCAGCCATTAAAATGCTCCTCCTCCCCAAACTCCAGTATTTATTCCACAGTCTGCAAGTCAAACTCCCAAAGCATTTTATCCACGACACACAAAAGATGCTCAACAAATTCATATGGGACAATAAAAAAACAAGAGTAGCGGCGTTCATGCTGGGGGAATGGGAGTCCTCCACCTCGCCACCTACTACACAGCATCCCTCCTCAGCCCACTAATCAGGACTTTCCACCAAGCCACCCCACCAGCATGGCTCCAAATGGAAGCCGTATACATGGAAGGATAAGACATTGCAACATTATCATGGATTCTGACACACCTCAGGCCCAAATATAATGATATCCTGCCTACCACAGCCTTAACCCTATCCACCTGGGATGCACACCGGTCTAAAACATGCACAACACATCACCTATCGCATGCAATGAAAATCAATGTACTTAAAAACCTCATACCGAATTTTAACTCCAAGGGGTGGATCATTCAAGGCCTCACCTCCCTGAACCATATTATAAATATAGACAACCTCTACACCTTTAAACACTTGCAGATCATATACGACCTATCCGCCACAGTGAAATTTTCATATATGCAGATTAAGTCATGGTTCAGCAAACATAACCTTCGTGGCCCACTTTCTACACATGGACATCAGCAATCAGACATAGAAAAACTATGCGTACAACACAAAGCTCCCATAAAGATAATGTCCCAACGAAATTCGAACCTCCTGCACTGCAAAACTCTCTTTCACTGGAGCCTGGGAGTCAGACTTCTGGAAACAGTTAGATGACACCCAATGATCTAGGATATTTCTAGCAAACAAACAACTTACACTATGTACTTCACACATAAAGTTGCCCAGAAAACATATATATCGCTGGCACCTGGTACCCACCAGATTGAAACATATGAATCCCAATGTATTGGGACAATGCTGGAGATGCCTCAAACATCTGGGCACCGTGTACCATATTTGGTGGACATGCCCTAAGGTCATACTCTTCTGGGAACAGGTTTCAAAACTGATTATACACACCACTAGAGAGCCATCACCCCTAAGCCTGGAACTGTACTTACTGCAACTCCTACCATTAAACATACCGAAAGTCGAAACATTATCTGATTTACCACATACTAATAGTGGCACTACATACCATTAGTAAAACTTGGCTGACAACTCACACCCCGCAGGTTACATCTTGCATCCAAACTGTGGACTCCTCTAAAAGGTATGAAATCATGGCCAGAAAGACCAGACCTCCACAGAAGTTTTGGAGGGTGGCATGGGATCTTTGGGACGAACACAGAGCCACTAAACCCACCTAACACAACTGAGTTACAAACAAATATAGCTAAATAAATTAAGACAAACGCTCCTCGTTACCTCCCCCCACACCCCTCTATTCCTGCCCCACCACCTGTTGCTTCTTCCCCCCCTTCCATTTAGCAACATATATAAAACTTGGTACATGATGCTATGTGAATTGCTTGCCTACACTACACAATGTGCCTATGGACAGCTATGGCCTCAATTACTCATTAAGTAAGTATCAACCTATACTACCAAAGCACAGGACAATGTATGACTACCAGAGGAAATTGTATCTGACTAAATGCCTGAAATTGTTATCTCTGCATTGTAAAAACTGTCATCTGGCAAAACTGTTATTGAAAAAAAACAAAAAAAAAACCCATAAATTAATTGTTTGGCAATAAATTAAGTTTTTGTTTAATCATTTTCCTGATTCCTGCTTTGTCTTTGATCTTATACAGCCCCCAGCACTACCGGAGGAGGCCCCCTACAGGTGACTATTATTTCTCAGCGTGTCATACACATTTTATAAAGGACACTACACTCTATTATTTTGTATTTTTATATTCTTTTAGGTTAACAGCTGTATCCCACTTTGCTATACTCTACACATCTATTTGTCAGGTACCCATCTGGGAGGGTTACCTTGGGAAGCTGTTGGTTCACTGAGTTAAGTTATATATTTTGTCTTTATTTTATTTACAATACCAATGATATCTGGTTATTTAGCATGCCAACATGGCATGTGACTGCAGTAGAATAAAAATGCAATTCTGCATAATAAACTCAAAACTATCACTTTTGATTTGTATTTTGCTCAATGGGCTAAAATATTGTCTGGGGCTCAGTGCAAGGTCTGTGAAGTTCTATATCCAGAAACTAAAACACCCAACAGCCCAGATTTTATCAATATCCTCATTGGAAAAAAAAGAGAAATCAATAAATCAAGTGCCATTTGAGGTCCTTGAAAACGGTGTTGAAAACCACTATGTTAATAAGTCAACGTACATGGTATGTTAGCCACCATTAAAGCAGTTAGTGGTGCCAATGTGTCTCATACATAATGCATTAGTGGTGCGCTAAAATGTTAGCTTTAAGTTGACTTGAACAGTTAAAGGTGCTCCATTTAATAATCAGATATTTTCCATACTTCCCTCCCTTCTTTTTTTCATTCATTATATTCCCAAATATTGCCATTCTGCTTATACTTTTGTTCCATAGGCATATGATTTATATGCTACCCATGCATTATTCATAAATATAAATGTGAATTTCTAAGCTATTTCTCCTTGATTTTTTAAAATTGTTATAAAATGGATTATAAACAAACAAAAGGTCTTATTGATGTAACTCATTATACCTCTTAAACACAATTTTTGCATAAAGAATGTTAAGAGAAATAAATCAGCACTATAAGTAGTTGCTATAAATTGCTTTAATATTTCAGCTTTGAGTAACATCAATTAAAATAACTGCACAAACACGTTCTATGTCAATGTGTTCCTAAATATTGTTATCTTACGGTAATCGCTAGTACTCTAAATGTGCTAGTACACAAAGGACATAAAGTTAATAATGAAAAATTACAATATTGTGCCTCCACTGTTAAATATTTAGGCCATAACCCCAAAGAGAAGCAGAATAAATTAACCTGTGATAGAGTAAACCCTATTTTTCATAACTCTTCCCACTACTCAGACAATTGTCAGGGCATTTTAAAAGTTTTATGTTTCAAATGCCTGCTGTACACAATGTGTAGCAAATCACCCTGAGCTACTTTTTTCCTTCTACTACCCTAACATGCACAAATATACCTGAGCCAGATCCTTGAAGTGAGATATGTGAACAATATCTTGTGGCAGTTAAACAAGTAAGATTATCAAATTATGATTGCCTTTCTTATTGAACTGCCATAAACAAAATGGCCACACTGATATAGATGCTTACAAACTGTCATTGCAATTATCAGTGCCTGGTCACATATTAAAGCACTGCCTTGGATTCAGTAATTAAAGGGACACTCCAGTGCCTGGAAAACAATCCATTTTCCTGACACTGCAGGTCCCCCCCTCCCTCCCACCCCAGGTTGCTGAAGGGGTTAAAACACCTTTAGTGACTTACCTTTATCCAGCGCCGATGTCCCTCGGTGCTGGGTCAGGGTCCGCCATGCTCCTCCCCCCCAAACATCATCCGGTGGGGGAGACCTATTGCGCAAGCGCGGCCTGCGGTGGGGGAGACCTAATGCGCAAACGCGGCATTGCATTAGACCTCCCTATAGGAAAACATTGAAAGATGCTTTCAATGTTTTCCTATGGGGATTTCAGCGACGCTGGAGGTCCTCACATAGCGTCAGGATGTCCAGCAATGCTATAGCATTGTGCTATAAACCAGGAAGTGCCCGCTAGTGGCTGTCTACAACATTGTGACAGCCACTAGAGGAGGAGTTAACCCTGCAATGTAAATATTGCAGTTTATGAAAACTGCAAAATTTACAGTTGCAGGGTTAAGGGTAGTGAGAGTTGGCACCCAGACCACTCCAACGGGCAGAAGTGGTCTGGGTGCCTGGAGTGTCCCTTTAAGGTATTATCATGCATGTTCTCTGTTGCTGCCATTGCTGCTGTATTTGATGTTTTACAGAATTTAGATTCAGATTACACTCTTACTGTTAGGGGTTCCTAATTTTGTTTCCACTTTGCTTACTTGCAAAACCGTGAAACGTATCACAACAATTATATCGTCCATGTAAGTGCCACTTGTGTGTGAAAAATGCAAACAATGTCACTTTCACTGACGATATCATAGTTGAAATACATTTTACTGTTTTGAAATACTAATATTTGTGTTCAGCGAAGTCTTCTGAGTAAAACAGTACCCCCCATGTACAGGTTTTATGTTATCTTGGAAAGTTACAGGGTTAAATATAGTGCTAGCAAATTAAATTCCCTGAACTTTCGGCCTGGGTTGTCAGGCAGGTCCCGCAAATTCTAATTAATAAAATTATCTAATTATGTAAAATTATTACATAAATATATACGTAGATATATTATTATTATATTATATAAGTGTGTATATATATATAGAAATAAAGGGAACACTTAAACAACACAATGTAACTCTAAGTCAATCACACTTTTGTGAAATCAAACTGTCCACTTAGGAAGCAACACTGAGTGACAATCAATTTCACATGCTGTTGTGCAAATGGGATAGACAACAGGTGGAAATTATAGGCAATTAGCAAGACACCCCCAATAAAGGAGTAGTTCTGCAGTTGGTGACCACAGACCACTTCTCAGTTCCTATGCTTCCTGGCTGATGTTTTAGTCACTTTTGAATGCTGGCGGTGCTTTCACTCTACTGGTAGCATGACGGAGTCTACAACCCACACAAGTGGCTCAGGTAGTGCAGCTCATCCAGGATGGCACATCAATGCGAGCTGTGGCAAGAAGGTTTGCTGTGTCTGTCAGCGTAGTGTCCAGAGCATGGAGGCGCTACCAGGAGACAGGCCAGTACATCAGGAGACGTGGAGGAGGCCGTAGGAGGGCAACAACCCAGCAGCAGGACCGCTACCTCCACCTTTGTGCAAGGAGGAACAGGAGGAGCACTGCCAGAGCCCTGCAAAATGACCTCCAGCAGGCCACAAATGTGCCTGTGTCTGCTGAAACGGTCAGAAAGAGACTCCATGATGGTGGTATGAGGCCCGACGTCCACAGGTGGGGGTTGTGCTTACAGCCCAACACGGTGCAGGATGTTTGGCATTTGCCAGAGAACACCATGATTGGCAAATTCGTCACTGGCGCCCTGTGCTCTTCACAGATGAAAGCAGGTTCACACTGAGCACATGTGACAGACGTGACAGAGTCTGGAGACGCCGCAGAGAACGTTCTGCTGCCTGCAACATCCTCCAGCATGACCGGTTTGGCAGTGGGTCAGTAATGGTGTGGGGTGGCATTTCTTTGGGGGGCCGCACAGTCCTATATGTGCTTGCCAGAGGTAGCCTGACATCCATTAGGTACCGAGATGAGATCCTCAGACCCATTGTGAGACCATATGCTGGTGCGGTTGGCCCTGGGTTCCTCCTAATGCAAGACAATGCTAGATCTCATGTGAGTGTGTCAGCAGTTCCTGCAAGATGAAGGCATTGATGCTATGGACTGGCACGCCCCTTCCCCAGACCTGAATCCAGACCTGAATCCAATTGAGCACATCTGGGACATCATGTCTCGCTGCATCCACCAACGTCACGTTGCACCACAGACTGTCCAGGAGTTGGCAGATACTTTAGTCCAGGTCTGTGAGGAGATCCCTCAGGAGACCATCTGTAGCCTGATCAGGAGCATGCACAGGCATTGTAGGGAGGTCATACAAGCACGTGGAGGCCACACACACTACTGAGCCTAATTTTGACATGTTTTAAGGACATTACATCAACGTTGGATCAGCCTGTAGTGTGTTTTCCCACTTTAATTTTGAGTGTGACTCCAAATCCAGACCTCCATGGGTTGAAAAAAATTGATTTCCATTTTTTTATTTAGAGCCAGGTCCCTAAGGACGGCATAGCACGCCCACCATCCTTAATGGGTTAAAGGACATTTATCAAACAATCATGTTGATAAGTGGTTTCAGAGTTATACTGTTTATTGTAAATAATTTAGTTGTTATGTTTTACTAGTTATTCTATTACCTCCTCCATGTTTACAGGAGTAACGCCCAACTCCCAATGCCACAACATGAACAATAGTTGAAGTTTTTTTTTTTCGATGTAAGTTTTCTCGAATGTGAGGACTTTTTTCCTGGCAGTATCATTCTAACCCTATATCCTGTACTTGCATTTCAATGACTGGATATTTTGTGCATAGTTAATGGTAGTATTAAAAGGAATAAGAAGGTAAAAAAATGACCTCTATGTGTTCATGTTTTGATTTGTCTTAGAGAAGATGTTCTTTAAGAAATTATAGAAATGCAATATTAATTCCCATCTTCTACATGTTTTCTTATTTTGTACTACATTTTTACTTTACATATTTAATTGGGTGTAATTAATACACATATGATTATAAAAATCACATGTGTATTGATAATTGGGTGTATTTAGTACACATATAGAGTATTCCACTAATTCACTATATGAAGAAAATTACTTTATTATATAGGACGTTTTTATTGCAGTGGTTCCGGGAATGAAGAAACATGTTCTCTGATCTTGTATGTATAGGTTCACAGTTTAAATAATTCACACAAAAGGCATGACTGATGTGCTGCTGTGACCACTGGGGTTTTACATGACTTGCAGCCCCTTGTTCATCTGCAGGTGTTGGCTTTAATGATGTGAAACTAAAATTTGTGTATTTAATTAGGATTTGCAATCCTTAACACACCTGCAGGCATGGAAGGGAATGATATGCAGTAGGGATTTTTTTAATTCAGTAAGGCTGTAGACATAGGAACACAGCATAAATATATAGAATACAAAGATATATAAGTATGGATAATGTCTCTCATCTCTTTTAAGCAAAAGAGAGTTTATTTTTTTATTTTTATTTTTTACAAAACATTTTAAGTATCTTTGGCATGAAATGACACTGACAAGAGACCGCAGCTTGAGAGTGATAGAGGGAGAGACACAGCAGGACAGATTCCCAATAAGCCAGTTGCAGAACATGCTTTTGCTAATTTTTCAGACAATGCATTCCATTGCATACAGTGTTTTCTACTTTTTATAAAAGCATATGTATATTACATAACTAATGTACATTTTATTTTCATTCTTTGAAAGTTTGTGAGTAAATAGGATGGGCTGCATGAGTGATGAGGCATGGGTGTTGTGTAGGTGACCGATGAAGGTGAGTGATAACTGAAAGGCATGTGAAAGTAATACAAACTTGTGGCATTTTTTCAGATAATGTGAGATCACTCACTATTCCTTCCTTTTCATATTGTAAGTCTGCCTTTTTGGAGGCACACAAAGTGATCCCAAATATTGCTTATTTAGGTGATACATTAGCCCACACCCTTTGTCTTGTGACTGGTAAAGGTGCATTAGATCTGTATCAGGGAAGTGAATGCTGTTGCAAAACTAACCTGTACACTAGCAGTTGGTTAATTCATATTAATGGAGATGTTTATGTTGCCAGTATAGGTGATGTTGATGGTGGGGATATTGGTAATGGTGAGGAGTTGGTGGTGCTGGTGAAAGTGCAGCTGATGTCACAACTGTCTCCATTTGATGAGGCAATTCTAAAGCAGATACAGATGAATTTGGAGATGGTGGAGAAGATGCACTAGGCAAGGGCACACTAGCTCCTGGAGAAAATGCTAGGTTGCTGCCCAGCTTTTCCACAGTCTCATCTTCTTATTCATCTGGGTTATCATATTCACGTAGCTCTTAGTAAAATTGCTATGTCTGCAGTGGTGGGGGAAACAGAGTTATCATCACAGGATTTATCACTGTCACCAGCACCAAGACACGACATTGTGGACACTATGCTAAAGAGTGGCTTTGATGACACCCACAAAGTAGACTCTGCTGTGGTCTCCCTTAGTTGCACAGTTTAGAATTACTTTACAAGCCTCAAAGACAAGTGATTTACAAAGTGCATGTATGAAACAATTATGCCATCTATTGGTCAAACTTAATAAATTGATCATTAGGGTGAGGTCAACACCCATTATAATAGTACACACCCATCCGGTTCCATTGATCACTTTAAAAAGTTGGGCGTGAAAAGGACAGATACAAAATTCCGTAAGATTGGCTGCACAAGGATTTTTGCAGAACATTGGGAACACCTACTTAAAGTACTTTTTCTGGAACATTATCTCTTGGGATGCATTCTTAAACACACCTCTTTTTCCCCCTGGAATGTTTGACACACTCTGTATTCTTTATAAGCCAGATCAATTCTGAGACTTTTCCAGAATTTCTCTTACTTGGCTGCACCATTTCTTCACACTTTACTTTAAACACTTCACACTCGTACATCCATTGGATTACCTCTCCAGGACATGAGAGAATTTACTACAGAAGACTGGTAAATATAAATGGTTTATTTAAATTCTTCCTCAAAACAATATATCTGGATAATGCTGATACAGATGCCAAAAGTTGGAATCATATTTAGCCAAAAGGAATCATATACCGTATATACTCGAGTATAAGCCGACCCGAATATAAGCCGAGGCCCCTAATTTTACCCCAAAAAACTGGGAAAACTTATTGACTCGAGTATAAGACTAGGGTGAGAAATGCAGCAGCTACTGGTAAATTTCTAAATAAAATTAGATCCTAAAAAAAATATATTAATTGAATATTTATTTACAGTGTGTGTGTGTATGAATGCAGTGTGTGTATGAATGCAGTGTGAGTGTATGAATGCAGTGTGAGTGTATGAGTGCAGCGTGTGTGAGTGTGTGAGTTGCAGAGCCTTGGTGGGGTTTTTTTTTTTTATTATTTAAATTTTTATTATTTTAATTTTTTTTATTATTATTAATTATTATTTGTATTTATTTAATTATTATTATTATTTATTATTTAATTATTATTATTTTTTTATTATTATTCATTATTTTTTTTTCGTCCCCCCTCCCTGCTTAATACATGGCAGGGAGGGGGCTCTCCTTCCCTGGTGGTCCAGTGGCATTGGCAGTTCAGTGGGGGGGGAAGAGGGGGGCTGTCAGAGCGGTACTTACCTGTCCTGCAGCTCTTGTCAGCTCTCTCCTCCTCCGTGCCGTCCGTGCAGCTCCCTCTGTCAGCTCCCAGTGTAAGTCTCGCGAGAGCCGTGGCTCTCGCGAGACTTACACTGGGAGCTGACCGAGGTGCTGAACAGACGGCGCGGAGGAGGAGAGAGCTGACAGGAGCTGCAGGACAGGTAAGTACCGCTCTGACAGCCCCCACAGCCCCAGTCTGTATTATGGCAATGCAAATTGCCATAATACAGACTATTGACTCGAGTATAAGCCGAGTTGGGGTTTTTTAGCACAAAAAATGTGCTAAAAAACTCGGCTTATACTCGAGTATATACGGTAATTCAGGATTTCAGACTGTAGCTGAAATTAGTAAATTATATTAATTCACTGGTAAATTGCCAAGCTTAGCATATCAAAATATTATCCAGAGATATTAGACATTCTTAATGTTGCCAGATACTAAAGAGATTGCAAAATTGTTTTAGTATCAGGTTTTTAAATACTGTAGTAGGGCAATTGTAAGGCTTAAGTTTTTGGTTACTGGATGGTAAATAATAAGTTTAAACAATTGTGAGAAATTATTCATAGATATTGAAATGTGTTTTTTCAATGTTTAAGTGTTTACACTTACAGCCAGTGGTGAGCTAGTTAAACAGACAAATAGTTTTTTCTTATTTAACTGATAGCATCCATGTTTTTATTACTTATGTGCTATGTACTGGTTTCTAAAGCAATTTCCTTAGTATTTTTGTAATATATTGTCTTATCTTTGTTGATCAAAGTTCAGACAATATCAGTTCTAGAGGTGATATACAGATGTTTAATGTTTATATTTTCTTTAGAAATTAACTTAGTGTTGGCTGGATTCTGTTATCATTAATAGCAAGCTGAGTATTCATGTGTACTCAAATCTGTACTATTACTTGCTATGTATACTTATCCCAACTGTTAGATAATTTCTGGTGTTATCTACTAAACCCATCACTCTAAGGCAAAGTGATTTAGAAGTTATCTTATTGTGGTTATTGTAATAATGATATTGCCATATTCTACTTCCTATTGTTACCAAATATTCACTGATTGTCACGCATGTTATTATATTTAATTATTTGTCCCAATAAATTATATCTTTATAAATGTTTGTGAATTATTGTGTGAAATATATATCCTCTAATGAACATGCTCCAAAAATAGTTTTACTTAATAAGGGGATACAGTGCCATAATATCATCGTTTTTTATATTGATACCAACTATTAATTATTGATAATTTTTATAAAATATTAATTTTAATATTTTAATTACCCCATACATATTCTCACATGACTTATTTTCAGTAGGATCCAGTCCAATCACTGTACTGTTCTTGTGTGGTAGTATTGAAAAAGCACAGGGGCCAGCAAGCCTTCCTCTTCTTGACAGCACACTGGTGGCAGCCCATAATGCATGGGTATTGTGGTGGCATTGGAGGAGGTCCAGCTTTAGCAGTATAGCAAGGTAGTCTGCAGGGCAGCACAGCTACTGATCTCTCCTGTGACATGATGGATGAAAAGCAATTGATGCAGAAAAAAATCTTACAAACGACATGACAACTGCTGGTAAATTGTTTGAGAGAGTAGGCAGGCACCAATGCGAATGTTGGGTTCATGATTCCTGCTTACATGATCAAAGATGGTTCCTTTGTAGGTGTGTGCTACATCTTTTAGTGATGGATGTAAAGGCAACACATTGCTGCAAACCATATTTGATAATTATAGAAAGATTGCCATGCATTTTCATCATAGTGTGAAGGTTAGCACCCTCTTGAAGTTAGAGTAAGAGAAAATAGGACTTCCTACACACTGTCTATAACAGGACTTCAGCACATTGTGGAACTCCACTTTAGACAAGAAGGAGAGACTTTTGGAACAGCAAAAGGCAATCTATAGTCTGTCTTCCAGCCAATACATGGCCTTTGATTCCCGACTGGAGAGTGAGGACTAGGCAATAATAAGGCAGCTAATGTCAGTTCTTAATTCATTTAGGCATGGGACTGAACATCTGCTATTTTCATGTCCACCAACCACTGTCCAAAGTGGAGGGTACACAGAGGCCTTCCAAGAAATGGAGAGATACGAATAAAGGTACTCAAGTTCATGTATGCTAGTAAAGTGTCATTGGTCATCACTGTTCTTTCTAAAGTGGCTATCCTTTAAAGCACAGAGAAATGTAAAGACATAAAAAGAGGAGCATGGATTTAAGTGGGGTGCCATTAATACACTGAAGTATGAAAGAAACTTTCATCATGGTGCTGATGAGTAATAACCTTATTGCTTCATGGGTTGTTTGTTAATGTGAACCTGTCATGACAGTTTATCTGTAATTTCTTCTTCACTACTTGAGGACCTCTATCTTTGTTGGGGTTTAAAGATTCTAAAAAAAAATCAGAGACAGGATTGTTTGAAATACATAAACAGCAAGTATATACCGTATATACTCGAGTATAAGCCGAGTTTTTCAGCACATTTTTTGTGCTGAAAAACCCCAACTCGTCTTATACTCGAGTCAGAGTCTGTATTATGGAAATTTGCATTGCCATAATACAGACTGGGGGCTGTGGGGGCTGCAGAGCGGTTACTTACTTTTCCTGCAGCTCCTGTCAGCTCCCTCCTCCTCCGCGCCGTCCGTTCAGCACCTCGGTCAGCTCCCAGTGTAAGTCTCGCGAGAGCCGCGGGGTCATAGTGCGGCTCTCGCGAGACTTACACTGTGAGCTGGCAGAAGAGCTGAACGGACCGGCGCAGAGGAGAAGGGAGCTGACAGGAGCTGCAGGAGAGGTAAGTAAACGCTCTGCCAGGCCCCCTCTCCCCCCTACTGAACTGCCAATGCCACTGAACCACCTGCCATGTATCAAGCAGGGAGGGGGACCGAAAAAATAAATAAATAAAATAAAATACAAAAAAAAATTACATTAAATAAAAAATAATAAGAAGAAATAATAGTAAAAAAAAATTAAAATAATATAAAAAATAATAAAATTGCCCACACACACACACACACTGCACTCATACACACACACACACACACACACACACACACACACACACTGCACACATACACACACACACACACTGCACTCATACACACACTGCACTCATACACACACACTGCATTCATACACACACTGCACACATACACACACTACACACATACACACACTGCACTCATACACACACTGCATTCATACGCACACTGCACACATACACACACACTGCACTCATACACACACTGCATTCATACACACACTGCATTCATACACACACTGCACACATACACATACACACACTGTACTCATACACACACACTGCACTCATACACACACACTGCACTCATACACACACACTGCACTCATACACACACGCTGCATTCATTATATACACACACTGTAAATAAATATTCAATTAATATATTTTTTTAGGATCTAATTTTATTTTGAAATTTATCAGTAGCTGCTGCATTTCCCACCCTAGTCTTATACTCGAGTCAATACGTTTTCCCAGTTTTTTGGGGTAAAATTAGGGGCCTCGGCTTATATTCGGGTCGGCTTATACTCGAGTATATACGGTAATTTAAAATGGATATTTAAATAGATGCACCAAACCTAGGATGTGAAGGTCATCTTTTTTATGTTCCAAAATCACATGGAGGATTGGGCTTGTCAAACTTCACTAGTTACTTTATAGCCGGTTAATTAGCCCATGTCCAACAGTGGCATGAACTTCCCGATTGCAAGAGATGTGTTGACAAGAAACACTTAATTTTTGTCTTTGACCAACCTTTTCTGTATATGTGGCTACCTAAACAACACCACCCCCAGCTTATTGACAGCCTCTCCAGCCATCACCCACTCTTTAGACAATTGGAATAGAGCCAAATAGAGCCATATCTAAATGAGTTCTCCTCATTTCTTTCTCCTCTATGGCACCTATATTGAAAAACACCTTATTCCCACTGGGCCTAAACATTTTGCTAGCTTTGAGGACATAGACATCACTAGACTGGTCACTTATATTCTGAAAATAATTTAAGTCTACTCTTAATTACCTAATTATTTCTCCTTGACAAACTTTGTGTCATGGGGTGGTGGTCTGAAGACTGGCGCAGGGTAACCACATGCCCCCTGGTGTTGAGCACAAAGGTTTGTGTGGTCACAAACCAGGGTCCTAATGCAGCTACTGTGGATCCCAGGTGCTTGATATTAGGCAGACCTCCCAAGATCTGGATAGGGAGTCTGTGCAGCAGATATGTATCCAGTACTAGAAACAATGCAGGACTAGAATAACTCAGACCCGAAGCAGGACAGAAAGCAGTACCCATAACATGTACACAAGATAAGAGGCAAACAAGAACAGGACGTGGACAGAGCACAACAAGACTGTACATGAACTAGGAATACAAGACAAAATAAAACAAGACAAGATATACAAGGCAAAACAAGAGGTGAAATAACTAAGTACTATATATGCAATAAACATTGGAGATTTATACATCCATAAATGGCCAAGATATACCACCACTGCGCCAAAGTACCCCACCTATGGTGGGTCCTAACTGCCTAGTTATGCATGAATAAAAGTGCAATAATAAAACATACAGTACTTACCTGCAAGGAAATGAGCAGATGAAAGAGACCACTGCTACCAGGGAACACACTGAAACAAAATGGATAAATGGCAAAGGAATGGGTGTGGCAACAAAAAACAAACATTTAAAGGAATCCAGGAGACTGGGAATATCATGAACTGAATAAAGTAATGAACCCAGAAAACCCAGCATAAAGACAACCAGACATATAGTAGAGAACCAGAAAAAACAAGAAAAACTAAACAAGAATTGTAAAGTACTGGATATCAGAAGCCATGACCAGAAATAATCCGCACGCAGGAACAGGATGTGGCACTTTGATTTCTTCAGCTATGTGCAACTTCAAAGATTAGCCTTCACACCAGTGATTTGTCAGGCTGGAATCAAATCCCCTACAGAATCTGAATGTACCTGTCTGAGAGACCTAACTCAAAAAGGCCAGATCTCAAATATTTATATAGCACTGATGACAAACTCAACCCAAGTATATTTACTATACATAACAGCATGGAAAGCAGACCTAAGACTCCCACAGGTGTCTATTGATTGGTCAGATATAGGAGATGCAATATCATAACTACACATAAAATGCTATTCTAATGGTCTATGACTCCCTAAAGATTGTTTAATATGCAACTTCATCCTACAAACATGCTGAAAGAGAGCTGGGAACTTTTATACACTGCTGGGGGATATGCCTCAAAATCAAACCAGTATGGCAGGTAGATACTGTCACATATCTTACAAAAGCTATATCCTTTGAGCATGTGGGCCCTTTTGATTTCTAAACCTTTAGTTACATTGAAAGATCAGAAAATAAACTAGTGGCTAAATGTTTGCACTCTTGACTAGCAGGGCAAGGGAGATATTTCCTCATTAGCCACAATAATACACAAAACAAAAGAAACAGCAGATATGGATAAACAGGTACACGACTATCCAAATTGTTCCACAGAGTGTGGGACCCTTGGTTGATTAGAGACATTTAAAATACTACCAAATATAGCTTTTAAAGAACAAAAGTAAGTCAAATAAAAAGTGTGAATACGCCTGTTCTCCTACCTGTCCCCTTCACCTCTCTTTCCCTTCTTCATGAGCAGACCTAGATGAGCCATCTTCTTTCTCTCAATCCTCTGCCTATTCTTCTCCTTTCTTTACATTGTTCTGAACCCTTTTAGACTATGTGTAAATAGCTTTCCTTTTACATGTCATGTTCCTCTGTCCTTTCCTTATGCAACTATAACCAAACTCACCTATATACTGGTGGACAGAGCATCAAGAACACTATACACAGCCGTCCACCAATAGAGAACCCCTACCCAACCTCATAAAGTCAAAACATTAAAATCTTTCCCCCTCCCTGAAATCACACCTCCCTACTTTGTTATTCTGTTGTCTGTTAATGTATTTCCTTGATCAAGTGCAATGGTGGCATTGCTATGTTTGCTTTATTATAATTATAATGTACTGTTGGAAGTTGTATATCACAATATGATATTTAACGACATCACACTGTTGATAGCTGAATTGTTACATTATGCATAAACTTTTTTAAATGTTTCCTAAACGTAAAACTTTGTACCACGTTATTCTTTTATAACTTAAATAAAGAATATTTTTTTTTTTAAAAAGGTGAAGGAAGCTTTAAAACAAAACAAAAAAAACTAATATTTCACACAGGGTTTTACCTTAAGCAATAACAAGAACATATAAAGTAAATTAATTTCACATGTTAAAAATATGTGGTTTGCTTTTTTTCTTTGTGAAGCAGTAACTCATCTAAATAGTAAACTTATTCTGCAGCTTTCATGCTTATTTATGCCATAAGCTTCAAATACAAACTTAGGTAAGTATATAATAAATGTTCAATTTGCTTGATAATGATTACATTTGCTTTTAAGGAAGATGTCATAGTGGAAGTAGTATATATTTTTTTAAATTCCTATAATTATTTTTGTAGATATTTTTATAAGCTGTGACTTAATTATTGTGTATTATGTGGGAGCTCCTGCAAAATGTTTAACTCACTTTTTTTAGGTTTAGTACATGGATCAAAATGGGATCTAAGCACAAAGGTTTTATTTTAGAACATCTGACTGACTCGACTGAAGTGATTTAATAGCAAAATCTAAAATATATACTAACTGAAAGGAACACTCCAAGCTGCATAACTACCACAGCCGGCTGTAGTTGTGTTGGTTATAGTGTCAGGAGTCCCCTGATGTGTCCACCATTGTAAGTAGACAAACAGTTTTGCTCAATCTCCGCTAATGTCTGGCTCTTCAGCATTTTCAGAAGAAGCAGTAAGTGGACCATAGTTAGTGGTGAACCCCACCAAACAGTTTGACTACTTACAGTGGGGGAGTACCAAAACACTCTGTTCCTTATCATAGATCTTGGAATGTTACTTGAACGCAAAATCACACATTTGCACTTGATCCACACTCCCTAGTTGCTTATAGTTAATAAAAATAAGTAATGTGCTTTGAATGCCTTCTTCCGGCAAAGATATGCCATCAGTTTGACTTAGAAAGTCAAGTTAACTCTGCTAGTCAAGGAGGCTTTAATAGATGGCAAATCACAGAAGATTGGCAGGTTTAACATAGAAGCAATATATGTAATGTTAGATATTAAATATTTAACCTGTTTTTATTAAAATAAAATAATTCAAGCATCAATGTAAAACATGTTTTATTATAGTCAAATTGGAAACTTTCTGGCTCAACTATTCTTTAATTTGGGCTATGCTGACCTTAAATGTAAAATCCACTTTAAACTCTCACTTTAGTAAATACACCTGTTAATATATTTGTCTTTTATTATTTACTGGGGCCTGATTTTTTTGCACCACATTTATTCAGCATCATACTAATTAAAGCGACACGGTAGTCACTATAATATTTTAATCTCTTTAAATTGGTTACATCGCTTATAACAGTTTAGCACTAAATAAGTGTCCCTGGCCACCCACAGTCCAGCCTCTTTTGTGTGTGTGACTAAGGCAGTGATTGCACACTTTCTTGAAGTCATACTCCTCGTACAATCAGTTGGAGCTCTGATAAACGTAATGCAGTCAGCTGACAATCACAACTAATCACAGCCCCTGGGTTCCTTTGCTGGCAGCTTGCGTGGGAGGGAGAGAGGACCCGGAAGCTCAGCCCGGTTCACTTTGCCTACAACTTGCATGGGAGGGAGAGAGGACCAGGAAGCTCAGCCTGCAGCTCTTTCATGTCCTCCTCTCGCAAGCACGAGCAGGAGCTGCAGACTAGAGTTCACTCTCACCACTAGGACCACCAGGGATTGCAGGAAATATCCCCCCTCCCTTAGCAAAGATAAGAAGGGAGGGGAGATTTAAAATATTTTTTTAATTTTTTTTTTTTTAAAGTATATATTTATTTATCTGCGCCCCAGCCCCCAATAACTCCCCACACGCAAACTGACCCCCAATACACATGCACTGCTCCCCTTCACACCCACACTGCCACACAATACACACACACTGTACCTGAATACACACACTTTGCACCTGAATACACACACACACACTGCCTTCCAATACACACACACACTGCACCCCTCCCCACACACACATAATGCCCCCATACACACACTGCATCCGTCCTGCCGCATACACATACTGTATCCCTCACACACACAATGCACCCCTATACACACACACATACTACTGCCCCTATTCCCTACTACTGTCCCTATTCCCTGGGAGGGCAACATGCCACTCCTGGCACCATATCCACTACAGAGAGCTGCAGTGGTTATTGTGCCTAGATTGTTTCTTTGAATAATATACCAGTGCCCCTCCCGAGGTTAGGTTCTGGATCCGCCCCGATCACAGCTGCCCATTGCTGCTCAGACTAATATTTTCTCTGAGGAGAAAGGCTGCTGGAGACTCTTATTTAGAATTACTACATTAAAACATTAAAAACCTGTTTAATGTTAAATTGCATTATGGCACCAAGGGATTCCAGACACTCTAGCCCAGGGGTAGGCAACCTTCGGCTCTACAGATGTTGTGGACTACATCTCCCTTGATGCTTTGCCAGCAATATGGCTGTAAAAGCATTATGGGAGATGTAGTCCAAAACATCTGTAGAGCCGAAGGTTGCCTACCCCTGCTCTAGCCAGTTCAATGAGATGAAGCAGATACAGTGCTACAGTGTCCCTTTTATTAGTTTTTTACGGTCTTAGAATGTTGCAATAAAGTTAGATTGTGATAATTTCGCTAGATTATTTTGTCTTAAAGGAAAACTCCAGTGCCAGGAAAACAATCCGTTTTCCTGGCACTGCAGGTTCCCTCTCCCTCCCACCCCCCAATCCCCAGTTGCTGAAGGGGTAAAAACCCCTTCAGTCACTTACCTGAGGCAGCGATGATGTCCCTCGTCGCTGCCTCCTCCTCTGCGCCGCTCCTCCTTCTGACTCCGGAGACTGATCCCGCCCAGCGGCCGAGGAAACCTAATGCGCATGCGCGGTAGTGCCGCCCATGCGCATTAGGTCTCCCAATAGGAAAGCATTGCAAAAGATTTTCAATGCTTTCCTATGGGGAATTGAGCGACGCTGGAGGTCCTCACACAGCGTGAGGACGTCCAGCGACGCTCTAGCACAGATAATCTGTGCTATGAGTCAGGAAGTGACCTCTAGTGGCTGTCTAGTAGACAGGAAGTGACCTCTAGTGGCTGTCTAGTAGACAGCCACTAGAGGTGGAGTTAATCCTGCAAGGTAATTATTGCAGTTTATAAAAAACTGCAATAATTACACTTGCAGGGTTAAGAGTAGTGGGAGGTGGCACCCAGACCACTCCAATGGGCAGAAGTGGTCTGGGTGCCTGGAGTGTCCCTTTAAGCATTCTCCCTTTCATCAAGAAGATTTTTTGTTGGTTTACAAAGAAACATGTGCTACTAAATGCATATTTTTCAGTAATGGCCACTGGACTTTTGAACTGCAAAAGGACTTTCTGAAAGGACTGTGTTCGCAATGCAGTAAAATGCTGGTAGAAGAGCAACTGTCTTATATTTAAGAAGATGAGATTTAGTGGAGGGTGAGAAAATGGCAGTATACAGCAGTGGGCAATTGTGACAGAAAGTGTGACATTTTGTTTGTAAGGGTTTGGATACGTATTGCAAGAAAGAGTTTGAGTGCATTCCTATAAATTAAATGTATGAGCATCTGAGAGGAAAGTGCTTTCTATTTCTTATGAATAGGCACAACATTAGCTAATTTCCAATCTTCTGAGAGTACGCCTGTTAACAAAGATTGGTTAAATAAATCCGTTAATGGTTTTGCTAGTACAGCACTAAGCTCTTTTAAAAACGTTGGGCGTATTCCATCCGACCCCATTGTCCTATTTGTCTTCTTTACTTTGACAATTGAAATAGACCGTCTTCTGGTTCTTCTTCTGTAGTGTAAACTCACATGTAACTGCTCCCCAATACACTTTTCTGTAAATTCACATGTAACAAATGGCTCATTTGTCCTTTTTCCTAGCTGAGGTCCATTTCCTTCATTTTAATCTGTATATACTGAACAAAAATATACATTGAGGCAGTAAACAAGACCTTTATCCTCCTCTACACTCCTTCCTTCATTTGTTTTTAATTTAATACTTGTTTTACTTTCCTTTTCTCATTTATGTATATAAAAATGTTTTGTCCCCCTTTTTTATTGACTGGGCTATTTTCTCTTCTGTGTGTGATTTTGTTATTTACTATTTTGGCCACTTCTGGGGAGTACCACAATGGTTTCTTTAACATATATGAGTAGTAGGGAGCTATATAAGTCATCAAACTAGAATTTGACAGGTGCCCCGCCCCTTTCCCCATAAAGCCACGCCCTCAACAGATGTGTTGCCACGCCCAATGATGGAGGGGCCAGCCCCCGCCCCTCTACCATGAAGCCACACCCACAACATATGTGTCGCCACGCCCAATGCTGGAGTGAGCACAGCGCATGCGCGAACCTTTGAACCATGACCCCTGATGCGCCACCACGCCAACAGCGTGCGCACCCACGGCGTATGAGCGCCCCCCTCTGAACCAAGAAACGCATTGCATGCGAATTGTAAACCAAGCCCTATGCGTATTTACAGACAATTAGGACATGTTTGGGCATGTTTTAGGGGATAGGAGCGCTTTAAAACAAAAACAAAAAAAATTGTAAACCAAGCCGATGCGTATTTACAGACAATTAGGACATGTTTGGGCATGTTTTAGGGGCTAGGAGCGCTTTAAAACAGAAAGAATTGTAAACCAAGCCCTATGCCTATTTGCAGGCAACTAGAACATGTTTTGGCCCCCACCCCCTATTTTAACCATATTGTACATAATAGAGGAAACATTTTTTATAGAAAATAAGAAGGCAAAAAAAAAATGACCAGGACAATAAGCGCTATGTTTTAAAACAAAATGTATTTATTAGGCATTATTATATCCGTAATACAATAAAAAAGTACAACGCATGAATAAAAAACATAATACGTTTCAATCCATTAAAGTACAGAAAACAGGGGGGGTGATTATATAACTATGTATATAGACAATTAAAACTTTAGCCACTCAGGGGTATGCCGTGTATATGAACGCTTTCTAGGTAGTAAATAGCCATGGGGTGTAGTTAGCCCTGATGCTGTTAATGGCATATGTGTTAGTGAACCCCAATTTTGTAGCGGTGACTGTGGTGTTACAGATGGAATTATAGTCGCAGGGTTCTGAATCTTCAAATGATCCAGATAGTCTCTATTCGAAGAGTTACCTACAACTGTAGAAGGGATGTTGAGGTCAGCCATGGCCTGAAAAAAACTGTCCCACCCATGAGGTCTCTTGCGTACTGTAACACTATGACTTTGCGTAACACCCCGAACCAGATCCAGTAAATTAGAACCAGGTACAACATTATTTTTATAAACAAACTCGCCCTTATCATTCCAATTTGCAACGTGTTTGGCATGCGTCATTCTAGTTAGCAACAGTTCAGTGTTCTTTTTATAGCGGTCATGAACATTATGGAGTACATCACTAATTACATTATCCGAAACATGCGCGGGGTCAGTAATTTGTGGCTGATGAGTGTCCATAGATGTGGAATCTCCCGGTGGTAATAAAAGTGTTAAGTTCAGCTTTTCCCGGTCACTCTGCTTTGCATGTAGTAAATATTTTTGCAGTATTGTGGTGTACCTTGATATCTTCTCAGCTGTTGGCATATTTCTACTTTGAAGTAGAGACATAATATCCGCATCAAGCCTTTGTGTTACAGACTCATGAGCAGTGGTAGATTGCTGAGTGTTCTTTTGTATTAGATCCAACTCTTTTTTCGGAACCAAATACATTTTTTCAGCATATTCCATTATCGGTTAGAGAGAAGACCGGTAAGAAGCGGTATAGCAAAACCCAGCAGAGAACCAATAAATCCACCAGACTGTTTAACCATCTGTTTCTTCTTAACAATAGATAATTTCTTATCACACAATGATTTTATATTTTTTCGCCACTTTCTAAGTTTTTCAATTTGATGAGGTGATAAGGGTATTCTTCCTTTGAGGGTATTGAGCGCGATTTCACATATGGCTGTGACTAAATCATGGGACGCTGAGCATAAAATGGCTTTTCTCTGCGCCGGAGATGCTTTGATTAAAGTTTTTAATACATCCCAATGGCGCTTTATTCTCTGCGACATGTTTACAGTCGAGATACTGTAGAAAATGAAACATGCATAAATTCTATCTCTTTTTAACTGTTTTTTTATATATGTAGACCACCGGTCGGGATGGTGGGAAAAGACCTGTTCTTAAACGGTACTCTTCAGGGGTTGTTGGTTTCAAATCTACAAGTAAGTAGCCATATGATCTACTAGTGGCATCTTCAAAAGATTCTAAAAAGAATTGTGATTTTCCAGGATACATTTGGCGTGCAAGAGTGTTAATTTGCAGCTTATCTCTAGGGTTTTTAAAAAGTACCATATAGTTAGTGTTTAAAGTTATTGTTCTGCTTTTTTTACCTTGACAGAATACATTTTGGACCAGGTACATGATACTGAGATTCCTGTGATGAACGTACTTGGTGAATGCTTTCTCAAGCTCACAGTTCTCACTAGCCGCTTCCATTAGGTCATCCACAATAGTCAGATTTACTTTAGTAGGAGGAAACAAATCATCATCGTTAAATGTCATGGGTAAACCCTCTATAAAACGAATATTAGGGATTGTACGCAATAAATCATCATAAAGACCCTGCCAACAAGCATAAAACCAAACAATGTTATCAGGGTTCTGCGACAAAAGATTGTTAGCATGATGTAAAAGTTGTTTAACAAAATAACTTTTTCCTGAGCTAGAAGGGCCTGCTAAGATACATGAAAAAGGATGTTGCAGGCGTGTGTCCATTGGGTGTAATTAGTATCCAAATGGATGGGTTGTAAAGTTGTCTGTCAATAGTCTTTTAGTGTATACACACTGCTGTGTTTTGCGAAGTGGTCGTGTTTCTATTTGCCAACACAATTTGTTTCTGACGATTCCCGTTTGTTGTATTATAATACGTTTCCGGTCATCAGGCCCTGGGTGTTGTGGATAGTCCAGTACCAGGTCTTTCAAACTGTCAAAGTTAATCAGCGTCACGTTGCTAGCATTCAGTGTTATACCTTTCACCTTTAGAGTTGTTTTGTCAGTCGTCAACTTGTAACCGTAAGTTTTAGGCCCTGCAGACACAAACTCTGTGATGTATGTGTCAGCCGGTAACTCACTAGTTAGTTCACCTAGATAGTCACCTAACGGTGGGTTCCAGTCTACGTCTTTGCTAACAAAAATAACTGAGTCAGTGTCATGGTACAAACATCTTTCCTTTAGACGGTCTAGGATATTATACAGTTCAAGTCGGGCATAGGCTGTGGTAAAGCACGCAATAAAAATATTAGTGTTTCGAGCCATGCCTTCCAAACCTTTTGCATTTTTCCAGCTAAGCATGGCTGTGGAGTCATCTATGAAATCTAAAGATGATACTTCATATTGCGGTAAAAATACATAGCCAAAAAGTTCATCAGGGTCAGACACCAGACTAGTGGTTTGCAAATTAGGTTTCTGTCCAAATTTACCCCATAAAGAATTTAGAAATAATTTAGCAATTTGTCTTTTTGCAGGATTTACCTCTATCCTTTCAGGTCTTAACACAACCCCCTCTTTGACATAATAGTCATGAACATACTTGTTTTTGTTTTCATCAGTGGTACACCAATTAGGATAACCTGACGCCTCCTGCTTATCTCTGAGATGAACCTTGATGTACTGGTCAAACAATGTGTCGGTGGATATAGGAAAATGCCAAATTTCAAAGATTTTGACTAATATGTAGCCTTTATCCAAAGACATTTGTATTTCATTAGTACACCATGGGCCTGTCAAAGAGCGCTCCTCATCTGTATGTGTGCAAGGACTCATTTGATTATTTGAACAGCAAGTATGACACAGGGGAAACATGAGCTTACCATTCATTTTAACAGGCAGGACTGGGAAAAATAAGCCTCTAGGAGGGTACATTTGTACTTTTGCAATTCCAAAATATTTGTTAAAAGGCTTAAAGTTATTATAAATGATTTCTGGATGACCCGTGGGGTATCTTTTTGTTTTATTTACATATGGGTACAGACTGGTGAAATCATAATAGTGTATGCGCTCACCAGGGGCCGTTTTGTGATACAATTTAATAGCGTTTGTACGACCTCCGTAAAGAGCATCACGAGGATTCAAAGGCTGAGGAAAATCTTTTTCAAGGACAAATAGCTGTAGCCCCCTGTCAGTTTCTAACATGTTTGTCCAATCGTGCTCCCACATCACACGCACATCATAACCACAACATTTTAAAAAATGTGTTTTTACCATGGTTTTATGGTGCAACTGTGCAAATGTTGTGTTTGTAACTCTGTTAATACCCTTACCCATGTAACAAAGAGGGCAGCCATGATAAAAGCATCCATGGAATTCAAAGGCTGTAGGTTTACCACTGATCATAGCGTAACCATCCAAAAAGTAATTACCAACAACTTTTTCACCACCCTGTAAGGCGTGTTGTATGGTGATCTTCTCTGTATGTTCAACATACATCAGCCACTGGATAGATGCTGTAGAAAACCGCTTCTGAGTTTTATGGTAATTGTCAGAGGGGATAATGGCGATGGTGTTCTTAGGTAGAAATTTGAATCTGTACATCGCCATACATACAGAGGCTAGGGTAGTGAGTTGGAAAGGGTCAATGTAATCTATGACAACTTCAGGACCACGATCACCCTTAATTGTTCTTTCTTTTCTTGTCATTTCCATAACACTAGCTCTGTAGCAGGTGCATGCCTCTCTCAGGATATTAACATCCTCAATACAATATTTTTTAAGTTCAATTGGAAAGTTGAATTCACAGTGTTGGTTTGACTTATACCAATCCATGAAATGACTTTTTTCATCAGGCATCATCTGTGCAACACCATAATAATCAACAGAGGGCATTGGGCCAATATAATTTTGATTCTCCAATGTGTTAAAAAAATGTGGAAAATAACCCTTGCAACCTTCGAAACCCATGGCCTGTGGTAGCTTGCTCAATTTCATGGGTAGGAAATTTAACGAGTCAATAAACCGGATACCAAAATCTGAGACAGTGACACAGAGTAATTTACCACCTTGAGCCAGTAATTTTACCTCAATTTGCTCCTTAAGTAGTTGGTTCACCACAAAGTATGCATCATAACGACCGGCATTATGCGCTATAAATGTGTAGCCACAAAATCAGCCAGACATGTTGCACCCTGAAACTCCCAACATTTAGTTGGTTCTAAGGTTGAACCAACACGCTCCTCTAGTGGCGAACGGTCGTCACATTCTAAGTGGGCTGCATAGATAAAATTTGGTATGTGTATCCCTGTCTCCTGCATGCATTCAAAATCATAAAAAATGTATTTGTCTGTGGGATCATCAGTTTTGTATTTTTGCAAGTAACAAACATGATCATCAAACGTGGCCACTGGCTGATAACACACTTGACACTTAAGACCTTCACACTCATGATTTTCCATCACAACATAACGCCCACACAAATCACAATATGTTTTGGTTTTACATGCTATTTTACCAGCGTTGGCAAGCTCATAGTGTAGCTCTAAACACTGTTCAGAACGACAAAATGTGCGACAGCAGGGGCATCTGGGGAGCGCACTTGCAACACCCACGCAATTCTGTCTGTGGCACGCCTTGCAAAAGTAACGGCAGGAATGATCATTTTTGTGATAAAAAGGTGTATGACAGTAATCACAAAAGTAAGAGGCCCCGATAAATGCTTTAATCTTTTTTATGCCGTAATAATGTTCTCCTTCGTGATATATGAACAATACTTTCTTCTTGACAATGGCATCGGACTGAAAGTATCGCCATGCACCACGGTTGTGATAGAGAATCTTAATGGTGATATCCAAATGATTCTCAAAAGCCGGTATATCGCTAAAGCTGACTAAGCGATCATCAGGGATACTCAGAGCTTTATGAATACTTTGTGCTTGCTCCAACAACACAGCATCAGTGGGTATTTCTTTATCTTTAAGGGCGCATAGACTAGCCGCTAGACACAAGTTATTGTTGTTATTATTAAAATCAAACAACCACCGTCTTTTAGTCTGGATAATGCGACTATAGGGTGTTGATCTGAGACGTCTACGTGTCATTACACCCCCAGCTCTATTCCTAACAATGATGACACAAAATCGTAAAGAACCGCAACCAATAATTTCTGCGTTGCTTTGAAGCATATTTGCCAGTGCATTTAAAAAATCCACCGCATTTATGCTCTCCTTAGACCTTCTAATAGAATACAAAGGTCTACCGAGGCCGTCAGCAGTCAATCTTAATTGCACAAAATCATTAGGCCCTATACCGGGTAAAATTCTGCCTAAAGTCCCTTCAATAGCATCATGCATCGACTCGATTGCTGCAGCAAATGATGGCATTCTCTCTAAATTTACAAAACGAAAATGATCATAAAACTCCACAGCATTAAAATTGTTTAGGTCCCTTCGATGTTGTTCAACATGCTCTAAAAATACTGGGGCAACAACAGCATCAGGGGGATTATGCATTTCTTGTTGCACATTCACATCAAGGCTACTCTGAGGACTTGGAGGCCCTTGGTGTACCAGATTGTCATCATTATGGGTATTTAACATATGCGACCGTATATCCATAGGGGAATTATGCTCAGGGTTTGGAACCCCTGGGTGTACCACCAGTGGTTGGGGTATTGTGCCAGTCACAACAGCATGATCATCTGAGGGGTCTGATATTGTTGTTGGGGTTTTGTTAGTCACAGAACTATTTGCAGGTGTTAAACCATTTGCAGACATAATACCATGCGAGCCGCTGTATGCTGTAGACCTCAGTACACGTCTCAGTATTTTCACAGCCCGCCTAACAGCTCTAGTTCGGTAATCAGGCACTGATCTCGGCCTGGTACCTATTTTCAAACTACGGCCTTTTGAATTGCGTACTAAACCACAACCCGTCATGCCTAGTCAGTTCATCTTCAACAAAATTAGGCCCCTCTTAAAGTCACCAGTAGCACTGTCAATCATTGTTATCTGAGGTATGAGATTTGACAATATTGCATCAGTCACAACATTCACACACATTAGCTCACGAAGCTTGTTTATAGACAAGATAATGACTGTCAATAATCCCATCCAAAACATCATCTCATTTGACCACCACGCTAATGAACCGCATACAAAGTCCCTCTGTAAACTTGTGTTATGGTGCTCTGATGTACCGGTGGTGCCCTGACTAGCTTGTGCTAGCAAGCTATAACCATGCCTAAAAGCCGCGCTCACACTATCAATTTTTAAGCTGAGAGCACAACCCTGTACTTCATTGAAGTCACCAATGTTTGCTAATCCGGCTAAATCTAAGATTACAGCCTGTACGGCTGCTTTCACCTTATGCCAAAAAACTATACTTTTTGAACACTGTAAAATACAACGAGTGGATCCAGGAACATATACGTCATTAACAAATTGCGTGTTCAGGTCATGTTTTGATGTGTTGGTTGGCGCTGTCTTGTGTGCTCTACTTTTCTGCTTTTGTAAACCCCCACGATCTGTAGACCTACACCTCTTACTTAAGGGGAGCAACGATGTATCTACAGGTGTAGCCGGCCGTTTCATAGCCACATTTTTTATTTGTCGCAAAACTGATGCTTGTTTTAGTTTTACATTTGTTGACTTACCCCTGTACGTTTCTGCGCTCTCCACACAATCTGTTTTGTTTGGGCTCCTCACACCCGCAGAATTTTTGGATGTCTCATTAAGCATTGCTTTTTTTGTTGTCTTCACATTTGTAACTGATAGTTTTGTTATCTTTGGATCTTGATTTTCGTTGTTGTGAATGTGTGCAGCTTTTTGCGATACAGCTTCAGATGCATGTCTCCGTGTCTTAGACAATCTTGAAACTATATAAATGATAAGTAAAAAAAGTGAGTGTATAGTCCCAAGGTACACTAATAATTTAAGCGCTCTAGACACGCTACACAGGTTTATATTGTGCTATCAGACATGAACTAAATATATATTTATCAAGGGATCTTAAAACATATATACATACCAGATTTTACTTTTTCTTTTGACCGCATTGTTTCTTTGAGGGGTAGTACATTGTGCTGTGTATTACCCTCTGGATCGGTTTGTTCGTGGCTTATTGGGTTATCAGAATTTACTGTGAAGAAATAAAATAATATATTATTATTTATTTATTTATTAAAAATTCTTAAGAAACGCAGTCTTATTACCCATAGGGTCTCGATGCGCATACCAGCAATAAAACAGACAAAACAATATCCAGCAAACAACAGCATTCTAATCACATGCATTTGAACCAGGTTAAAAGTTTCATGTCATCCCATACGCCTGAGCAAATAAAACTGTTTTTAAAATGTCCGTGATGAAATTACGTTTTATAACGCGGGGTATAAAAGTCACAAACAGATTTTATTACATACCGTGGCTAGGTAATTGAAGAGGTCTCTGGTTGCAGTTGTTTATAACGGTTTCAACAAACGAGTTGCTTAATTCCGGCATACTAAAAGCATCTAGGAATACTACAAAAAACGACCACAGAACAGGTTTTTTCATTACTATACGTATATACAATCGCATTAAATATGTACTTTCTGATGGCGACTCTAGATAAAACTTACGATCTTGATCGTAATCAGGCGATGTGTCAAGCTCATCAACATCATTAAGCAGCGTTGTGTCAACAGGCTGAAAAAGACTTCACACGGTTACCGCTGATTTTTTTCATCATTAATACTACTTACACATAATAGTGATAATAAAACTAAATAACACACTGGGGTGATTGGTATCTTAAGCAGAATTTCAACAATGCGTTAATGTGAAGTTATAATCGGGTAAAAAATATACCATACACGGTGTGCAAACATAATGCAAAAAATATAGACATCTCATATATATATATATTTTTTAAAAAAACGGGTCTTACAGTGTAGTATAATTGGTACTAAAAACTAAGAACGCTGCCGTGAAAAAAACTAGCAAAACATTTTTAATAAAAACAAGATATGTTTGGTGTGTCAGCGCTATGATATATATTTGTCAAAAGTAAATATTAGCTTCTCTTTACCTTGGTATTCATGCTGGCTGCGTGTAGGCTGTCTGTTTGTGACTTTTATACCCCGCGTTATAAAACGTAATTTCATCACGGACATTTATTTATTTTATATTATTTTATTTCTTCACAGTAAATTCTGATAACCCAATAAGCCACGAACAAACCGATCCAGAGGGTAATACACAGCACAATGTACTACCCCTCAAAGAAACAATGCGGTCAAAAGAAAAAGTAAAATCTGGTATGTATATATGTTTTAAGATCCCTTGATAAATATATATTTAGTTCATGTCTGATAGCACAATATAAACCTGTGTAGCGTGTCTAGAGCGCTTAAATTATTAGTGTACCTTGGGACTATACACTCACTTTTTTTACTTATCATTTATATAGTTTCAAGATTGTCTAAGACACGGAGACATGCATCTGAAGCTGTATCGCAAAAAGCTGCACACATTCACAACAACGAAAATCAAGATCCAAAGATAACAAAACTATCAGTTACAAATGTGAAGACAACAAAAAAAGCAATGCTTAATGAGACATCCAAAAATTCTGCGGGTGTGAGGAGCCCAAACAAAACAGATTGTGTGGAGAGCGCAGAAACGTACAGGGGTAAGTCAACAAATGTAAAACTAAAACAAGCATCAGTTTTGCGACAAATAAAAAATGTGGCTATGAAACGGCCGGCTACACCTGTAGATACATCGTTGCTCCCCTTAAGTAAGAGGTGTAGGTCTACAGATCGTGGGGGTTTACAAAAGCAGAAAAGTAGAGCACACAAGACAGCGCCAACCAACACATCAAAACATGACCTGAACACGCAATTTGTTAATGACGTATATGTTCCTGGATCCACTCGTTGTATTTTACAGTGTTCAAAAAGTATAGTTTTTTGGCATAAGGTGAAAGCAGCCGTACAGGCTGTAATCTTAGATTTAGCCGGATTAGCAAACATTGGTGACTTCAATGAAGTACAGGGTTGTGCTCTCAGCTTAAAAATTGATAGTGTGAGCGCGGCTTTTAGGCATGGTTATAGCTTGCTAGCACAAGCTAGTCAGGGCACCACCGGTACATCAGAGCACCATAACACAAGTTTACAGAGGGACTTTGTATGCGGTTCATTAGCGTGGTGGTCAAATGAGATGATGTTTTGGATGGGATTATTGACAGTCATTATCTTGTCTATAAACAAGCTTCGTGAGCTAATGTGTGTGAATGTTGTGACTGATGCAATATTGTCAAATCTCATACCTCAGATAACAATGATTGACAGTGCTACTGGTGACTTTAAGAGGGGCCTAATTTTGTTGAAGATGAACTGACTAGGCATGACGGGTTGTGGTTTAGTACGCAATTCAAAAGGCCGTAGTTTGAAAATAGGTACCAGGCCGAGATCAGTGCCTGATTACCGAACTAGAGCTGTTAGGCGGGCTGTGAAAATACTGAGACGTGTACTGAGGTCTACAGCATACAGCGGCTCGCATGGTATTATGTCTGCAAATGGTTTAACACCTGCAAATAGTTCTGTGACTAACAAAACCCCAACAACAATATCAGACCCCTCAGATGATCATGCTGTTGTGACTGGCACAATACCCCAACCACTGGTGGTACACCCAGGGGTTCCAAACCCTGAGCATAATTCCCCTATGGATATACGGTCGCATATGTTAAATACCCATAATGATGACAATCTGGTACACCAAGGGCCTCCAAGTCCTCAGAGTAGCCTTGATGTGAATGTGCAACAAGAAATGCATAATCCCCCTGATGCTGTTGTTGCCCCAGTATTTTTAGAGCATGTTGAACAACATCGAAGGGACCTAAACAATTTTAATGCTGTGGAGTTTTATGATCATTTTCGTTTTGTAAATTTAGAGAGAATGCCATCATTTGCTGCAGCAATCGAGTCGATGCATGATGCTATTGAAGGGACTTTAGGCAGAATTTTACCCGGTATAGGGCCTAATGATTTTGTGCAATTAAGATTGACTGCTGACGGCCTCGGTAGACCTTTGTATTCTATTAGAAGGTCTAAGGAGAGCATAAATGCGGTGGATTTTTTAAATGCACTGGCAAATATGCTTCAAAGCAACGCAGAAATTATTGGTTGCGGTTCTTTACGATTTTGTGTCATCATTGTTAGGAATAGAGCTGGGGGTGTAATGACACGTAGACGTCTCAGATCAACACCCTATAGTCGCATTATCCAGACTAAAAGACGGTGGTTGTTTGATTTTAATAATAACAACAATAACTTGTGTCTAGCGGCTAGTCTATGCGCCCTTAAAGATAAAGAAATACCCACTGATGCTGTGTTGTTGGAGCAAGCACAAAGTATTCATAAAGCTCTGAGTATCCCTGATGATCGCTTAGTCAGCTTTAGCGATATACCGGCTTTTGAGAATCATTTGGATATCACCATTAAGATTCTCTATCACAACCGTGGTGCATGGCGATACTTTCAGTCCGATGCCATTGTCAAGAAGAAAGTATTGTTCATATATCACGAAGGAGAACATTATTACGGCATAAAAAAGATTAAAGCATTTATCGGGGCCTCTTACTTTTGTGATTACTGTCATACACCTTTTTATCACAAAAATGATCATTCCTGCCGTTACTTTTGCAAGGCGTGCCACAGACAGAATTGCGTGGGTGTTGCAAGTGCGCTCCCCAGATGCCCCTGCTGTCGCACATTTTGTCGTTCTGAACAGTGTTTAGAGCTACACTATGAGCTTGCCAACGCTGGTAAAATAGCATGTAAAACCAAAACATATTGTGATTTGTGTGGGCGTTATGTTGTGATGGAAAATCATGAGTGTGAAGGTCTTAAGTGTCAAGTGTGTTATCAGCCAGTGGCCACGTTTGATGATCATGTTTGTTACTTGCAAAAATACAAAACTGATGATCCCACAGACAAATACATTTTTTATGATTTTGAATGCATGCAGGAGACAGGGATACACATACCAAATTTTATCTATGCAGCCCACTTAGAATGTGACGACCGTTCGCCACTAGAGGAGCGTGTTGGTTCAACCTTAGAACCAACTAAATGTTGGGAGTTTCAGGGTGCAACATGTCTGGCTGATTTTGTTCGGACATTTATTGATTCACCGTTTAGTGGCTACACATTTATAGCGCATAATGCCGGTCGTTATGATGCATACTTTGTGGTGAACCAACTACTTAAGGAGCAAATTGAGGTAAAATTACTGGCTCAAGGTGGTAAATTACTCTGTGTCACTGTCTCAGATTTTGGTATCCGGTTTATTGACTCGTTAAATTTCCTACCCATGAAATTGAGCAAGCTACCACAGGCCATGGGTTTCGAAGGTTGCAAGGGTTATTTTCCACATTTTTTTAACACATTGGAGAATCAAAATTATATTGGCCCAATGCCCTCTGTTGATTATTATGGTGTTGCACAGATGATGCCTGATGAAAAAAGTCATTTCATGGATTGGTATAAGTCAAACCAACACTGTGAATTCAACTTTCCAATTGAACTTAAAAAATATTGTATTGAGGATGTTAATATCCTGAGAGAGGCATGCACCTGCTACAGAGCTAGTGTTATGGAAATGACAAGAAAAGAAAGAACAATTAAGGGTGATCGTGGTCCTGAAGTTGTCATAGATTACATTGACCCTTTCCAACTCACTACCCTAGCCTCTGTATGTATGGCGATGTACAGATTCAAATTTCTACCTAAGAACACCATCGCCATTATCCCCTCTGACAATTACCATAAAACTCAGAAGCGGTTTTCTACAGCATCTATCCAGTGGCTGATGTATGTTGAACATACAGAGAAGATCACCATACAACACGCCTTACAGGGTGGTGAAAAAGTTGTTGGTAATTACTTTTTGGATGGTTACGCTATGATCAGTGGTAAACCTACAGCCTTTGAATTCCATGGATGCTTTTATCATGGCTGCCCTCTTTGTTACATGGGTAAGGGTATTAACAGAGTTACAAACACAACATTTGCACAGTTGCACCATAAAACCATGGTAAAAACACATTTTTTAAAATGTTGTGGTTATGATGTGCGTGTGATGTGGGAGCACGATTGGACAAACATGTTAGAAACTGACAGGGGGCTACAGCTATTTGTCCTTGAAAAAGATTTTCCTCAGCCTTTGAATCCTCGTGATGCTCTTTACGGAGGTCGTACAAACGCTATTAAATTGTATCACAAAACGGCCCCTGGTGAGCGCATACACTATTATGATTTCACCAGTCTGTACCCATATGTAAATAAAACAAAAAGATACCCCACGGGTCATCCAGAAATCATTTATAATAACTTTAAGCCTTTTAACAAATATTTTGGAATTGCAAAAGTACAAATGTACCCTCCTAGAGGCTTATTTTTCCCAGTCCTGCCTGTTAAAATGAATGGTAAGCTCATGTTTCCCCTGTGTCATACTTGCTGTTCAAATAATCAAATGAGTCCTTGCACACATACAGATGAGGAGCGCTCTTTGACAGGCACATGGTGTACTAATGAAATACAAATGTCTTTGGATAAAGGCTACATATTAGTCAAAATCTTTGAAATTTGGCATTTTCCTATATCCACCGACACATTGTTTGACCAGTACATCAAGGTTCATCTCAGAGATAAGCAGGAGGCGTCAGGTTATCCTAATTGGTGTACCACTGATGAAAACAAAAACAAGTATGTTCATGACTATTATGTCAAAGAGGGGGTTGTGTTAAGACCTGAAAGGATAGAGGTAAATCCTGCAAAAAGACAAATTGCTAAATTATTTCTAAATTCTTTATGGGGTAAATTTGGACAGAAACCTAATTTGCAAACCACTAGTCTGGTGTCTGACCCTGATGAACTTTTTGGCTATGTATTTTTACCGCAATATGAAGTATCATCTTTAGATTTCATAGATGACTCCACAGCCATGCTTAGCTGGAAAAATGCAAAAGGTTTGGAAGGCATGGCTCGAAACACTAATATTTTTATTGCGTGCTTTACCACAGCCTATGCCCGACTTGAACTGTATAATATCCTAGACCGTCTAAAGGAAAGATGTTTGTACCATGACACTGACTCAGTTATTTTTGTTAGCAAAGACGTAGACTGGAACCCACCGTTAGGTGACTATCTAGGTGAACTAACTAGTGAGTTACCGGCTGACACATACATCACAGAGTTTGTGTCTGCAGGGCCTAAAACTTACGGTTACAAGTTGACGACTGACAAAACAACTCTAAAGGTGAAAGGTATAACACTGAATGCTAGCAACGTGACGCTGATTAACTTTGACAGTTTGAAAGACCTGGTACTGGACTATCCACAACACCCAGGGCCTGATGACCGGAAACGTATTATAATACAACAAACGGGAATCGTCAGAAACAAATTGTGTTGGCAAATAGAAACACGACCACTTCGCAAAACACAGCAGTGTGTATACACTAAAAGACTATTGACAGACAACTTTACAACCCATCCATTTGGATACTAATTACACCCAATGGACACACGCCTGCAACATCCTTTTTCATGTATCTTAGCAGGCCCTTCTAGCTCAGGAAAAAGTTATTTTGTTAAACAACTTTTACATCATGCTAACAATCTTTTGTCGCAGAACCCTGATAACATTGTTTGGTTTTATGCTTGTTGGCAGGGTCTTTATGATGATTTATTGCGTACAATCCCTAATATTCATTTTATAGAGGGTTTACCCATGACATTTAACGATGATGATTTGTTTCCTCCTACTAAAGTAAATCTGACTATTGTGGATGACCTAATGGAAGCGGCTAGTGAGAACTGTGAGCTTGAGAAAGCATTCACCAAGTACGTTCATCACAGGAATCTCAGTATCATGTACCTGGTCCAAAATGTATTCTGTCAAGGTAAAAAAAGCAGAACAATAACTTTAAACACTAACTATATGGTACTTTTTAAAAACCCTAGAGATAAGCTGCAAATTAACACTCTCGCACGCCAAATGTATCCTGGAAAATCACAATTCTTTTTAGAATCTTTTGAAGATGCCACTAGTAGATCATATGGCTACTTACTTGTAGATTTGAAACCAACAACCCCTGAAGAGTACCGTTTAAGAACAGGTCTTTTCCCACCATCCCGACCGGTGGTCTACATATATAAAAAAACAGTTAAAAAGAGATAGAATTTATGCATGTTTCATTTTCTACAGTATCTCGACTGTAAACATGTCGCAGAGAATAAAGCGCCATTGGGATGTATTAAAAACTTTAATCAAAGCATCTCCGGCGCAGAGAAAAGCCATTTTATGCTCAGCGTCCCATGATTTAGTCACAGCCATATGTGAAATCGCGCTCAATACCCTCAAAGGAAGAATACCCTTATCACCTCATCAAATTGAAAAACTTAGAAAGTGGCGAAAAAATATAAAATCATTGTGTGATAAGAAATTATCTATTGTTAAGAAGAAACAGATGGTTAAACAGTCTGGTGGATTTATTGGTTCTCTGCTGGGTTTTGCTATACCGCTTCTTACCGGTCTTCTCTCTAACCGATAATGGAATATGCTGAAAAAATGTATTTGGTTCCGAAAAAAGAGTTGGATCTAATACAAAAGAACACTCAGCAATCTACCACTGCTCATGAGTCTGTAACACAAAGGCTTGATGCGGATATTATGTCTCTACTTCAAAGTAGAAATATGCCAACAGCTGAGAAGATATCAAGGTACACCACAATACTGCAAAAATATTTACTACATGCAAAGCAGAGTGACCGGGAAAAGCTGAACTTAACACTTTTATTACCACCGGGAGATTCCACATCTATGGACACTCATCAGCCACAAATTACTGACCCCGCGCATGTTTCGGATAATGTAATTAGTGATGTACTCCATAATGTTCATGACCGCTATAAAAAGAACACTGAACTGTTGCTAACTAGAATGACGCATGCCAAACACGTTGCAAATTGGAATGATAAGGGCGAGTTTGTTTATAAAAATAATGTTGTACCTGGTTCTAATTTACTGGATCTGGTTCGGGGTGTTACGCAAAGTCATAGTGTTACAGTACGCAAGAGACCTCATGGGTGGGACAGTTTTTTTCAGGCCATGGCTGACCTCAACATCCCTTCTACAGTTGTAGGTAACTCTTCGAATAGAGACTATCTGGATCATTTGAAGATTCAGAACCATGCGACTATAATTCCATCTGTAACACCACAGTCACCGCTACAAAATTGGGGTTCACTAACACATATGCCATTAACAGCATCAGGGCTAACTACACCCCATGGCTATTTACTACCTAGAAAGCGTTCATATACACGGCATACCCCTGAGTGGCTAAAGTTTTAATTGTCTATATACATAGTTATATAATCACCCCCCCTGTTTTCTGTACTTTAATGGATTGAAACGTATTATGTTTTTTATTCATGCGTTGTACTTTTTTATTGTATTACGGATATAATAATGCCTAATAAATACATTTTGTTTTAAAACATAGCGCTTATTGTCCTGGTCATTTTTTTTTTGCCTTCTTATTTTCTATAAAAAATGTTTCCTCTATTATGTACAATATGGTTAAAATAGGGGGTGGGGGCCAAAACATGTTCTAGTTGCCTGTAAATAGGCATAGGGCTTGGTTTACAATTCTTTCTGTTTTAAAGCGCTCCTAGCCCCTAAAACATGCCCAAACATGTCCTAATTGTCTGTAAATACGCATCGGCTTGGTTTACAATTTTTTTTGTTTTTGTTTTAAAGCGCTCCTATCCCCTAAAACATGCCCAAACATGTCCTAATTGTCTGTAAATACGCATAGGGCTTGGTTTACAATTCGCATGCAATGCGTTTCTTGGTTCAGAGGGGGGCGCTCATACGCCGTGGGTGCGCACGCTGTTGGCGTGGTGGCGCATCAGGGGTCATGGTTCAAAGGTTCGCGCATGCGCTGTGCTCACTCCAGCATTGGGCGTGGCGACACATATGTTGTGGGTGTGGCTTCATGGTAGAGGGGCGGGGGCTGGCCCCTCCATCATTGGGCGTGGCAACACATCTGTTGAGGGCGTGGCTTTATGGGGAAAGGGGCGGGGCACCTGTCAAATTCTAGTTTGATGACTTATATAGCTCCCTACTACTTATATGAGTGTTATAAAACATTAACACTTGTAATTATGATGGTATCATCCATTAAAATGCAGTTTGTGTGTGAAAATATGCACACAAAAAAATGTGAACACTACATTTGCCCAGGGTTTATGACTAGGTAGCTATTAAAAAAGACTGGACATACCCCATTATGAATACTCTAGGTTGTCTACATTTGCAAATTGATTATTCTCATTCCTTGGCTGTTATATAGTCTCAAAGGCAACATAGGCTCAGCAAACCGATCTGGCAAAGTGAAATGGGAAAGCCCTGTTTTTGACCCTGTAACTTTCCAAAACCCCATAAAACCTGTACATGGGAATACAAATATGAGTGTTTTAGAGCAGTGAAAGTGCTGTTTTTGTGTGAAAAGTGCAACAGAAAACAAATATTAGTGCTACTAAAAAAAAAATGGTATGCCATGATGGGGATAATTCTCATTCCTGGGCTGCCTTATGGTCTGAAAGGTTGTTGTTTTTTTTACCAGCTGAGGTATTAGCTTGCTGTCCCTATTTATATTCTCCTTTGGGTCATAGTAGCTTTTTATTCACCCTTTAGCAACCGTGTCCACGTGGAGATAGTTATAGCACCTTGTTACCAATGGCTATATGATTATTTCCTGCAATATTAGAATCAGTTACTACCATCACCATGTTTTTTAGATTTTATTCATATTAAAATATGTTTCATAGAAAAATAATAGATGATAAATGAAAGCCCTGTTTCTCTTGAATAAAATCATATATAATAGTTGTGGGTGCACTTATGAAAGAGATAAATTATGGTTGAACAGACATATAGTTCAAATTATAGGTTTTGTTTATGTTTTGATTTGATCAGAACTTGTACAATTGCTTCCATCTTTAAGAGGTTAAGGGATTAATAATGCTTCAAATACTTTCCCAGCCACAGAAGTTAAACTCACTGGTCTATAATTCCAAGGAAATACTTTGAATTGTATTTGAATATAGGAAAAATATTCTAATCCTGCAGTACAATTCCTGAAAGGCTAAAAGCAAAGCTTTACTTGGCTCCTTAAGTACTTTTGGGTGGATACCGTCAAGCCTGGAGCTTTGTTTACATTAACTTTCTTTAGTTCCTGCAGCACCTTGTCTTGAGTCATTAAATCACAATTTTACCACATGACAAGGGCTTCATATTTTGCATTGACTTTCTTTACTTTAAAACTCTAGCAGCAAACAGGTCAATCAAAAAACTTTAACCAATCAAAAACAGCCAGTCATCACATATTTAAGTAAGGATACCCCCCAACTCTTCCTCTTTCTTTGCTGCTGCTCCTGCTTCCTAACTAATTATTTACATTGTATAGCCTTTACATTGTATAGCATTTTACTACTATACTCCTTTTATCAATGGCAGCCATTTTGTTTTTACATTGCAGGCACCTGGTGACGGCCTACAGCGAACACTAACGGAATTTACCCACCAACGGAATTTACCTATAAGACAACTAGGATTTCATACAAGGTGATCATTATTCCTATTCAGCAACTGGAAGTGCAGCCCTACTAGCAACTGGAAGTGCACCCCTACTAACATATCTGAGGATTTGTCATGCGCGGTCACACTGTATACCAAACCCACGTTTAAACAGTACCTTCCCTACGGAGTGCGGACTTAGGGGTTATCCATTTGGCTATTGGAGGTTATTAACACCTCCCCATATTTACAAGGGTTTCACTCCCTTGTGTACCAGACGCTCAAATGACCAGTGTTATAATTGAGCCCTCATATCAAGTATATTGGTGGGGATTTAAAGTGATATCCACCCACATACTTCGGACTGGTGAGGAAGATCACTTATTTCCCCTCCGGTCCTTGAAGGAACCCAGGGCCTGTGATTAGTTGTGATTGTCAGCTGACTACTTTAAGCCTATCAGAGCTCTATACCCAAGCTATCCGCATAATACAGAGGATGATTTGGGCTCAGACTCTCCTTCTGAGGACCTCCACTCTCTTACCAAATGCCAAATGGACAACCTTACAACGCCACATGCTCAGGCGAAAGGGAAGACTCCTGCTAAACAAAGCAAGCATTTATCAAGACCGGAACTACCCCCACCGGTGATAGCCTAAGAGGAAGATGAGGCTTATCCTCCAACCCTGGACATCATAGGTGGAGGGCTCCTAATCAGATGGTGAGGACGAATAACAAGACATACATACAGATTCAAAATATGTAAAGGAATCTTATGCGGAGGACTTGGTCTCTCAGGATACACAAGGCTCCCTCATAAAAGAGGTCAAAGGGCTGTTCCTAGACACCCAAGATTGCCCCCTTATTAACCCGAGGACAATCCGCCACCCACGATCCTCAGAGTGGAGTCTACCACCTCACCTAGCAAAATTAATCCACTTCTGTATGTGCAAACCACTGGAGAAGGGGGGGAATGCACTCGCCTTAGTTCTGAATGCCTACAACCCACACTACCAGACAAAATTGCCTTTACTCCTGAATTTGATCAGGCGGTGAAAGTCTTCATGTCCCGGACGGGACGCGACCCATGGAAAGCAGTCGACAAGGTACTCAAAGCATCCCAAGACAAACTGCTAGATCTACTGGCCCTCATTGTCAACATCCTATATTTTGCAGACCTGGTATGCAATTAGATCCCAACGCCATCATAGAATGGGCCTAATGCTGTATATGTATGCTGGGTAATGCCAAAGCAGCGCTATGCACTGAACGACACAGAACGGCCCTTATCCGAATTGACCCCAGGCTAATGTATATGGCCCTAAAGAACTGGGACCATCGGCCAATAGCCTAATTTTCAGAGACTCCTCAATGAGACAAGTATTCCGCCCAGTGGCGTACACATGACCTATGGGGCCCCGGTGCGAAAATTGATCCGTGGGCCCCCCCGCACGCTTACTCTGCGCGGGCCGGGGCCGCAACACATGGCGGCGGGCACCTGGTCGCAGGGGTTGCAGGGCTGCGACCCCTGCGACCGCGGTATGTACACCAGTGCATGCAGATGCACACACACTTAAAGGACCACTACAGACACCCAGATCACATCAGCTCAATGAAGTGGTCTGGGTGTCAGGTCCCTCTAGTTTTAACCCTGCAGCTGAAAGCATAGCAGTTTCAGAGAAACTGCTATGTTTCACTGAGGGTTAATCCAGCCTCTAGAGGAGCTTCCGCGATTCTCAGACACTGAACGTCCATAGAAAAGCATTGAGAAATGCTTTCCTATGGGCGGTTTGAATGCGCGCATGGATCTTGCTGTGCATGCGCATTCGGAGTTGAGAGGCGGAGGGATCCCCAGCGCCAAGGGAGTCCGGCGCTGGAGAAAGGTAAGTGCTGAAGACACGCACATACACACTCTCACGAACAGACGCATACACACTAGCTAACACACGCATACACACTAGCTAACAGACACACACATTTACTGACAGAGACACACTTAGCGACAGACATACATACACACTCACTTACAAAACATACTCATTAACAGACATCAAACAGACTCACTAATACAAACACACTCAGTAACAGACACACACAGTAACACACTCACTGACACTCACTAGCAGACACACTCAACAGACACACTCACTGACACTCACACTAACACACAGTAACACTCACAGTAACACTAACACACACACACTAACACTCACAGTAACACTAACACACACACTAACATTCACAGTAACACTAACACACACGCTAACACTCACAGTAACACTCACAGTAACACTCACAGTAACACACACACTAACACTCACAGTAACACTAACACACACACTAACATTCACAGTAACACTAACACACACGCTAACACTCACAGTAACACTCACAGTAACACTCACAGTAACACACACACTAACACTCACAGTAACACTAACACACTAACACACACAGTAACACTAACACACACTAACACTCACAGTAACACACACACTAACACTCACAGTAACACTAACACACACACTAACACTCACAGTAAAACACACACTAACACTCACAGTAACACTAACACACACGCTAACACACACGCTAACACACACGCTAACACACACGCTAACACTCACAGTAACACTCACAGTAACACTCACAGTAACACTAACACACTGAGTGTTAGTGTGTGTGTTAGTGTTACTGTGAGTGTTAGTGTGTGTCTTAGTGTGTGTGTTAGTGTGTGTTTTACTGTGAGTGTTAGTGTGTGTTAGTGTTACTGTGAGTGTTAGTGTGTGTGTTAGTGTGTGTGTTAGTGTGTGTGTTAGTGTTACTGTGTGTGTTAGTGTGTTAGTGTGTGTGTTAGTGTGTGTTTTACTGTGAGTGTTAGTGTGTGTGTTACTGTGCTACACACTAACACTCACAGTAACACTAACACACACACTAACACTCACAGTAACACTAACACACTCAGTAACACTAACACACACACTAACACTCACAGTAACACACACACTAACACTCACAGTAACACTAACACTCACAGTAAAACACACTAACATTCACAGTAACACTAACACACACGCTAACACTCACAGTAACACTAACACACACGCTAACACTCACAGTAACACACACACTAACACTCACAGTAACACTAACACACTGTGAGTGTTAGTGTGTGTTAGTGTTACTGTGAGTGTTAGTGTGTAACACTAACACACACACTAACACTCACAGTAAAACACACACTAACACACACAGTAACACTCACGGTAACACTAACACACACACTAACACTCACAGTAAAACACACACTAACACTCACAGTAACACACACACTAACACTCACAGTAACACACACACTAACACTCACAGTAACACACACACTCACAGTAACACACACACTAACACTCACAGTAACACACACACTAACACTCACAGTAACACTAACACACTGAGTGTTAGTGTGTGTGTTAGTGTTACTGTGAGTGTTAGTGTGTGTGTTAGTGTTACACACTAACACTGACAGTAACACTAACACACACACTAACACTCACAGTAAAACACACACTAGCACACACACTAACACACACTAACACACACAGTAGCACACACAGTAACACTAACACACACACTAACTCACAGTAACACTAACACACGCTAACACTCACAGTAACACTAACACACACAGTAACACTGACACACACAGTAACACTGACACACACACACACACACACACTTTTTTTTAAATTTAATTTAATCCCCCCAGCCTCCCTACCTGAGGGGATTCCCTGGAGTCCAGTGGTGCTGCTGGGCTCCTGGGGGGGCCGGTCACCCGGCGGGCAGGCGGGCAGGCAGGCAAGCAGGCGGGCGCGCGAGGGAGCACTCTCCCCTGAGTGCTTCCTCTTCAGCTCCCTCGCGCGCCGCGTACTGATACCGGCGCCGGAAGATGACGTCATCTTCCGGCTCCGGTATCATTGCGGTGCGCGAGGGAGCTGAAGAGGAAGCACTCAGGGGAGAGTGCTCCCTCGCACGCCCGCAGGACCGGCCAGCCGGGTGACCGCAGGGCCAGCCTCGGGGGGCCCGGAGGTGGCCGGCTCCTGGGCCCCCCAGGAGAAGAGGCTGGCCAAGTGACATACATACCGGGTCGCAGGGGCGGCCGGGCCCCCTGGTGGGCCGGGCCCGGTCGCAGCCGCGACCCCTGCGACCCTGGTATGTACGCCACTGATTCCGCCCAGACGTAATGTTTTTGAGAGGGCTGGTCGGCAGAGGAGCTGAGTCACCAGCTGTTTCTGGAATTCAGGCTCCATACCAAATTTTCCATTATCGTGTTTCTATTCGATATCCACCTCACGGAACTCATCATTCCACTGAGGAATGGACAGAGACAGAGGCTACCGAGGCAGGGGTCGGGGATGATTTAACACAGGTGAGTCCAGTTTACCATACAAATGTCTCTACACTAACAGCGGGCAGGTTATCCCTTTATTTACAGAACTGGAAGGAAATTTCTTCGGACACATGGATCCTTCAAACGGTACAGGGCTATGTTATCAAATTCCACTCACCACGATGGCAATTACAACCTTCGCCTCAGTTAAAAGCCTCAAAGGACCACAAAGCCTTAATCGACGGCAAAATCCAAAATGTTCTCCAAGGGTGCAGTGCAATACACTCACAGTGATGATGGCTTTACAGCAACATATTCCTGGTGCATAAGAAGAATTGGAACTTTCGCCCAGTCATCAACCTATGACAACTGAATGCCTTTGTGGTATACCATCACTTCAAAATGGATACCATCACTTTGCGATCTGCTCCTCCAAAATTATTGGTTCAGCAGACTGGATCTCAAGGACATGTACCTCTCAGTACCAGTAGTTCAAACATGCCGAAAATTCCTGTGTTTTCCCGATGGCACAACCAGACATGTCAGTTCACACGCCTACCATTCGAACTCAGCTCGGCTCCATGGTGCTTCATGAAACTGTTGAAACCCGTCATGGCACACTTTCATTCACTAGGGATTCGATGCATAATCTACCTGGATGATTTGCTCCTATTCTGTGTCACAATTTCGCGACTACACTCTCAGTTGAAATTTGTGATGGAATTTCTCGAGCAATTGGGATTCGTGGTGAATCACAAAAAAATCGGCACTGGAACCCTCCCAAGTTGTCCAAATTTCTGGGCTTCGAGATGGATTCCACTTCCTGCGTACTCCACTTAACCCTCAAGAAGATAGCGGCTATACAAAAAGAAATTTTGAAAGTACTGAGCATGGACCACATCCCTCTTCGCCTCCTTGCTTGGGTTGTGGGACTCCTCTCAGCATCCATTAAAGCCATCTATCCAGGTCCTCTACACTATCAAGCCATGCAGCAATTGAAGGCACACTACCTGAGGTCACACTACCTGAATGGTGTTTGGAGAGGGACTCTGATCTCTTTACAGCACCTATTCCTACAATTGTAATTTTTCTATCTAATTTATTCGACTCGAGACGTTCCTATCAGTCCATTAATGTCACACGATCGGTGATTTCGGCGGCTCACGTTCCGGTACAGGGTCTTCCAGTGGGTCACAATCCTCTGATTTGCAGACTCCTGAGAGGTATTCAACTGTCACATCCTCCAGCTCTGAAATATTTGAGGCTCTAAGATGTCGACGTGGTACTAGGTTTTTTTTGGGTTTGGCTGGACAACGTTTCACTGTCCCTTCAACAGCTCTCTGCGAAACTTATGTTGTTACTTTGCCTAATCTCCTTTCGGCTGGTAGCAGGCCTTCCATGTTGATGGTTTATCCTTCACACTGGATGGAGCGCCTTTCTCGGTATCGAGATGGACTAAGACCGATTCTACAAAGGCTTTTTACCCATTTTTTTCCTATGGAACCTAAACTTTGCGTGGTTAAGATGTTACTACATTACGTGGAGACCACAGCTCCTTTACATGGGGGCCAGACAGGTCAACTACTAGTTTCATACACAAGACCACACAAACCAGTCTCCACTACTACCCTCGCTCGACGGGTACGTTGGATTCTTACCTTGGCGGGTATCGAATCTTGTTTCGGTGCTCTTGCCGTATGAGGCGCAGTGGCTACGCATGCTTTTTCGTCGGGGGCATCTCTCTCAGATATCATGCGCTCGACGGATTGGTTGCAACAGGACACCTTTCGGGTATTTTATTTTAGGCCTCCTTCTCACGCTTCTTTTTCTGCACAATATGAAGCCTCCTGTCAAAATTGTAAAATTGTAGATTGTGCTAGTGTAGTGTACTTATAATCTTAATTTTAGTAATGACAGGAGGCGAGTATATTCCCTCCCTTTCTTCTCCCTTCTTTCTGATATTTTGTTCCACTTGTTTTATTTAGGATCTAGAATTTAATTTTGTCTTGAGAGAACATGGATTTTATACATTTTCCTCTAGGCTATGCAGTTGGTAATTTTGGGATATTCTGTTATATATTAAATACTTTGTATATACGGTTTTATTAGAACATTATGAACGGTATATCTTCAATAGTTAAAGTAATAAGACGTTGAATTACATTCACTACAAGTACCTTTCACATGTTTCTTGTTTATTTCAGCATGAATATCATCACCAAACACAGTTGGAATATTTCTACCTTACCGCTACATGGTTATTTGAAGTTATCAGAAAGTTCAAGTTCTTCGGTTTCTGTTCCAGTTGAATGGATTATCTATGCTCACATCAAAGATAGAGAAAGAGTTGGGGGCTGTCCTTACTTATATATGTGATGACTGGCTGTTTTTGATTGGTTAAAGTTTTTTGATTGACCTGTTTGCTGCTGGAGTTTTAAAGCAAAGAAAGTCAATGCAAAATACTCGTCTCCTGTCATTACTAAAATTAAGATTATAAGTACACTACGTTAGCAAAATCTACAATTTTTCTGCAAGTTTTTATTGCAGCAATTATCTGCATATCTCTTGCCATAGAATCCTTAATACATAATGATGAAAAATTGTTATTTAAAGTTTCTATTGTTTCCTGGTATTCATTAACTAACTAATCTAATATCATACATTCAAAATCTCTTCCATTTATCACCACTACTTTTTCTAAAATAAATACACATTATGCTTAAAGACAATTATTTATTGAGTTTATGTGATTTTACAACTCTATGTAATCTCTTGCAAGTAAATCGTTATCATGAATTAGCTTTTGCTTCCTTAAAACAAAATATACATTATCACTGATTCATTTTTTGCAATATCTGAAAGTAAAATATTTCATCACATAGTGTTACTGTTTGGGAATACTACTTTCAATAAAAGAAAAATGGGGAAAACACTTGCTGCATTAGAAACATAGAAATATAGAATGTGACGGCAGATAAGAACCATGCGGACCATCTAATCTGTGCAATTTTCTAAATACTGTCATTAGTCCCTGGCCTTATCTTAAGTCTAAGATAGCCGTATGCCTATCCAATGAATGCTTAAATTCCATCATTGTGTTAACCTCTACCACTTCACCTGGAAGGCTATTCCATGTGTCCACTACCCTCTCTGTAAAGTAATACTTCCTGAAATTATTTTTAAACCTTGTCCCCTCTAATTTAGGACTATGTCCTCTTGAAACAATTCAATATGCCCTTAAAGATCACTCTAAGCATCATAACAACTTTGCATTATTGCAAAGGTAATTGTGCATGTAGCACGTTAAAGCTTATCTTGAGCTTTGAGAGATCTTAGAATTACAGCAATTTGTAAAAATCACAGGAGCTCTAAAATAGCCTTTTGGAGCTGCTGCCAGTGAGACAGTTGAAACACTTGGTTCCAGCTGCTCAAGGTTAATTTCATCAAGAGTTATGTGCAGCATTTACACACTGCACACATGACTTGGTGCAAACTTTCTCTCCCCATGTGTAGTCACACTCTCTTGAGAGCTGCACTCAGCTCAGTTTACTAAATAGTGAATCAAGCTACGTGTAAACTGATTGCAGATGCTTTATAACTACTATCAGTTTTTAGAACAGTTTTAGTCATCCTCTGTTATAACTACTTATCTTTATAAACTCCCGATGTGTGAAATTCTTAGAATAATAAAAGATTTGATAGAATGGAATTAGACAAATAAAAGCTGCAGGCAGACCCACTAAATAGTGAACACTGGTTATATCTTTTATATATATATATATATATATATATATATATATATATATATATATATATATATATATATATTTAATCAATTACCTATTTAGTACATTCAAAATTAGAGTGAACACTTGTATGCCATAGTTTCCCTGTAGCAACCTGGGCATCTTCAATTATAAAAGTAAGAGAAAGCTATGCAGATTGAAATAAAGATGTTAGCTATATGTAGAAGATTTAAAGGAACACTCCAATGTAAAAAACAAAATCCCAAAAAAAAGTTTATCATATCCCCAAATAAAACATCTATGTAATTATTTTTGCATGGTGGCTTTGGGGGTTCATGACATCTTATCTTGCATAAACTTCAGATCTAGTATCTTTCTATTCTTTTCCACCAATTATATACTCATCTTTGCCAAGGAATGACCAATCGGAGGCTTCTTATTGAGAAGCCTTGCAGGCCTGGAGAATGTGCGTGTGGCTGTCCAGTCATAGACTGAATGAGCTGTATAACACTACAGGCATTCACCTGCCTTTTGATGTTTTTTCAAAACTACTGAGAAAGATTTTGCTTAACAGGCGTATTTTCTGGGTATATTTTAGGAACCTTATCAAATAATATGAGTTCAGGATGCAAAGAATCATCTAACAGGACCAAACAGCATCACACTTGCTACCAAGAGTTGAACATTTAACTTTTATTCACCACATATATACAAACTTGTGAAAATAAATCCTTAAACCCGATATGAACTAATCAAATTCCTTTTAATCAATGCCCAAACAAATCAATCTGTCTGGAATTTACTTGTGGAATCTAATTCAGTAACTACACAACAGGTAAAACCCATACAGGTTGATTTATTTATACACGCTAAAACATTTTTAGTATTAGTCTATATAAATATAAATTATTAGACTGTTTTAAAGCTAATAGAAAAACTCACTAATAAAGTGTACAAAAGTAGAGTGTGAAGGTTTTAAATGAAAACTGTATTTAATTTAATTTGGTTTGTATGTGTTGCACGATATTTGTCAAAAGTAAATTTTTCTTATGTGCACTTTATCATGAAAAATTGCTTGTTTACCAAAAGCACATCAGGCTATGTGAACTTTTCTCAGTGGTAGAGAATGTGCATAATTAATGGAAATCCAACACACAATCTCCTACAGCTCAGGGCTGGAGTAAAAGACAGGGATTGTGTAGTAGAGTGCTAATTTCTCCTAGAACTGCACCCAGTTTGTGTCATGGTTTACGATTGATCTATAGCAGGGGTACCCAAAAGGTAGACCCAAAGATGTTTTAAAACTAAACCTTCCATGATGCTTTGTTATTCTAGAGGCATGCAAAACATCAAAGGAGTTGTAGTTCACCAACATCTGGGGATATACTTTTTGGACACCCCTGCGCTATAGCATGCAGCCTTGTTCTTGACTGCTTTATGTTCATAGATTGTCCAGACTGGTTCTAAAACATTATTTAAGATATTTATTGGGGATCAGGAACTTTTAAACATCATAAGAATATACACTATTGGGACACACCTCTTAATTATTGAAATCAGGTGTTTCAAACAACCCATTGCCACAGGTGTATAAAGTCATGCACCTAGCCAAGCAGTCTGCATTTACAAACATTTGTGAAACAATGGGCCGTTCTGAAGAGATCAGTGAATTCACGTGTAGTACTGTGAAAGGATGCCACCTTTGCAATAAGTCAGTTTGTGAAATTTCTTCTCTGCTAGATATTCCATAAGGTGTATTTGGAATACAGGCACCTCATGCAAGACAGATTTTAGGATAAAAGGGATTAGGGTAGTGTATTTGGCAATGCAGAGCTATAATATTGCTATCCTCATTTATTATTTTTCTATTTTAAGAAGACTAGAGCAAAAATATTAGAGCGTTTTTGCTTTAGTCATCTCAAAATAATAGAACAAAACAGGAAATGGTAACACATTAAATGTAAAAGTCAAAATTGGGAAATGAGAGTTTGTAATACAAGTGGTGTGAGAGATAGTGTTTTAAAATAATTAGTGTAACTTTATGAAACTAGGTTGAGATTTGGGCTTAGTGAGATCTAAGTATCTTGGTTAAAATAATAAAGAGGTGGAAAGGCTGAATGTAAGTATGCAAGGTGTATTCACTAAACCGTGATTTGTATTTAATTGAAAACTGAATTCAGGCTAAAATTGCAAAGCTGTGATTAACATGTTTTGTCTATATTTGCAATCCTGTTTTCAGTGTATTACAATTTGGTATTCCGTGATTAAACTCCTTAACTGCCGTCACATTCTATGTTTCTATTTTTCTCCTAGATATTAAGTGAAAACAGAAGGGATTTTACTATGAATAAAAGAAAAAAAAACATTCATGAAAGCACAGAAATTGAAGTAATAATGAAAAGGTTGTGAAGGGGGGATATACATTGATCAGCCACAACATTATAATCATCTGCCTAATACTGTAGGACCCCATTGTGCTGCCAAAGCTGCTCTGACCCATCAAAGCATGAACTCCACAAGACCTCTGTGCAGCAGATAATTTCAGCCCAGCAAGTTGCAAGTTGTGGTCTCCGTGGATTGGATTTGTTGTCCCAGCACATCCCACAGATGCTCAATTGGATTGGGGAATTTGGAGGCTAAGGCAGCTCATTGAACTCTTTGTCATATTCTTCAAACTATTCCTGAACATTTTTTGCACTGTGGCAGGGTGCTGAAAGAAGCTACTGCTACCAGGGAACACCATTGCCAGGAAGGGGTGTTGGTGGTCTACAAAAATCTCTAGGTAGAGGGTATGTGTCAAAGTAACATCTACATGAATGATAGGACCCTGCATTTCCCAGCAAAACATTTTTCCAAAGCATAACATTGCCTTTGCTGGCCTGCCATCTTTCCATATTGCATCCTGCTGACATCACTTCCCCAGTTAAACAAAGCACACGCACTTGGTCATCCACCTGACCCACCATGATTTATTAAACCAGGCAACCTTCTTACATTGCTCCATGGTCCATTTCAGGACAAGGGTCATCATAGGCACTATGACAGGTCTGCAGAAAACTGCAATGCCATGTGTGTTCTAACATATTCCATCATTAAGTTTTTCAGAAATTTAAGCTACAGTAGCTCTTTATTGTGTCCGGACCAATGTGAATCAGTGAGTCTTGGGAGCCCATGGTAAGCCTTCCTTGCACCACTTTTGGTAGGTACTAACCACTGCTTACTTGGAACACCACACAAGACTTGCCCTCTTGGAAATTCTCTGACCTAGTCATCTAGCCATCACTATTTGCCCTTTATCAAAGTCTTGTTTTCGCTTGCCCATTTTTCCTGCTTCCAACACATGAAATTCAAGAACTGACTGTTTACTTGCTACCTAATATATCCCACCAGGTGCCATGGTAACAATTTAATCAATGTTCTTCTCTTCATCTGCCAGTGGTTTTAATGTTGTGGCTTATCAGTGTAATGAGTACAGCACTGTCTATATAAAACAGAAATGTATATCTTAGTTAGCAAGAGTGAATCAGAAAAGAACAATCACTAACATTCATCTTGAAAACTTTATATAAAAATTATTGGAAAAATAGCAATGGATTTGTTTTAACAGGTTAGCAGATATACCCAATAAAAAAAAAAAAAAACATGTATGCATTTCTTGCTGCATTTTTTTCATTGGTTGTATAACTAATAGCTTCCTATAGCTGCTGATCTGAAGCTCTAGTAAAAATAGTGCCTATAGTGTTCCTTTCACAAAAAAACAACTCTCAAACTGTAATTTAGTTGTGCACTGCAAACATTTTTCGATACTTCCGAAGTGATTCGCTTCTGATTTTTGAAGTTATTTTCTTATTTTCTGAAGAATCTTAATTAAAGCTTGATTCAAAATTACACAGAATTAGTTGAAAGACTAACAAGTTTATTAAATATATATGTGAATGTCACAAAATCTATGAATTTGGAGGGCAGGCACATACATATATAATAAGTCATATATATTTTTCCATGTGAAAGGTTTTAAAACATTCTTTATCATAGTGGAAGAGAATGAGTAGCGCTATCAGTGGAGGCTTGTCCAAATAGGCACTTCAGGCAGTGACCCACCAGTTGTTAACTGGGGAAAGAAATTATTTGCAGCAGTTTAGAAACAGTATGCTTCTTTTTCTGGAGGGGGTGGTAAGCCCCAAAAATATTGGAAAATATTACTGTCTCTAATTCTGTAATAAGTTTCAGTTTTGCAGGGCCCCTCCTACCTCATTTGTAATTGCTTGGAAAATCCTACTTGAGAGCATCTAGGTAAGTATGTCAAAATGGGGCTGTTGGAAATCTGCCATGTTTCAACAGGTTTTGCACATGAATAGTCTTGTTTATTAAAACTGAATTTCCAGAATTTCCATTGAGTTGCCATTCAGGCAGCAGAGCCAGCATGCTATTGGCCTCTCTATTCAGGGGCCATCATTGGCCAGGGGGTGGTTGATCAGAGCCTACAGGAGAGAGAAGAAAGAAGCCTTCTCTGATGTAACACAGAGAGAGAGTACATGAACAGCAGCAGCACCTACCGTCCTAGCCAATGACTAATGGAAGCGTATAATATTATCTTTCTCTCTTCCCCAATAGCACTATTAAATGCCTGAGGGCTGCTTAAGCAAGGAAATTTACTCAAATATATACTTACTTTATATAAAGCCAGGGAAGGCCAGGGGTGACAAGGGCACTATCTGCCTGTCACTAATAGTTATAATAATTCATGTTGCACATACCCACTAAATTCTTTAAAGTGCTTAATCACTATACTGAAACCTTTAAAAAAAACTAAACACTAAAAAAAACTAATAACATCTGTCAACATTGAAGTTGCTGTTTAGTGGATTAGTGAGTGTGCTGGATCTTGAGTATAGCCTAGGCCATCTTTATGTAGAGCAACAATTATTTTTTTCAGATCCTCAGAGAGTTCTTTGCCATGAGGTGCCATGTTGAACTTCCAGTGACCAGTATGAGAGACTGTGAGAGCGATATCACCAGATTTTACACACCTGCTCCCCATTCACACATGAGACCTTGTAACACCAATGAGTCACATGACCCCGGGGAGGGAAAATGACTAATTGGGCACAATTTGGACAATTCCACTTAGGTGTATACTCACTTTTGTTGCCAACGGTTTAGCCATTAATGGCTGTGTGTTGAGTTATTTTGAGGGGACAGCAAATTTACACTGTTATACAGGCTGTACACTTATTACTTTACATTGTAGAAGAGTGTCATTTCTTCAGTGTTGTCACAAATGTGTACTCACTTTTGAGGGGTGTACTCACTTTTGTGAGATACTGTAGATATTTGGGAGTCTAGCCAACTCCTTGGTTTTGCACCCCTTCCTATCACAGGTGCCTCATTCGAGGGCCCTATTTAGCCTTGTACTGCAGAGAGCCCCAGATGGATTTTTTTCCCCAAGTATGAGCAGACATTAGGCTGTTAGAGTAGGACCTGCCAAAGATGGGGTACATTGACATTGTAGCAGGCTTATGCAATGTATGATCATATAATGTAACTAACCCCCCCATTAAAAAAAACTAATAACATCTGTGAACATTGAAGTTGCTGTTTAGTGGATAAGTGAGTGCGCTGGATCTTGTGTATTATACTGAAACATAAGACACTCATTCTGTGGCTTGTTGAAAAGTTGTGAAGCTTCAAACTGTGAATTGTATAGATATCTCTGTGTTGTGCCCAGCTATGTAAATTATATCTCCGCTCTGTTTGTGGTATGGTTATCTCTTTATTGTACTCAGCTTACCTTTATGTTCTGCCCGGCTTGTTTTATTGTATTCATTTCTGTATATCTTTATTGTGTAGGGAGAAGTAACATTTTGGGTGAGGAGTCTAGCACCCCACCATCTTAAAACTTTGCCAACCACCACTGAGAGATATTGCATAATAAGATAGTTTTGATAAAGTAGCACATTATGATATAACATTTAAAAAGAAATAGTACATTTCTTTTTTAGTTCCAAGTAATATAATATTAGTAGACAGAGTGCTATAAAGATATATTTTATATTTATTTACTTTACAGAATAATATGTTCCTGAATTTCAAACTGAAGAAGGCAAGGATTGTTCTAGTAAAAGGGAATACACTTGTGTCAATGGTAAGCAATCAAACTCATTTGTTTAGTGTACTCCCTGGGTAGCAAAACTGAGTTCATTTGCTGCAAAATAGAAATATTGTGCAATACCTTAGCGAATTGTTGCACACATTGCTGCCAGATATTCAAAATATTCAAAATAATTTAATAAGTACTCTAGATATAATTAGCGTTCTAAAATCTTTATTTATTATCCACACATCAATGATTATCTCTTCTCATTTAATCTCAACATATGATTTTTAAAACTGTCTTGTGTTAAAGAAAAAACTAATTTCTACAAAATGTTATTAAAGAAACACTTAGAAATGTATTCACTTTTTGTCTTTCCACAACAATTTTTTTTTAACCAATATTATTGCTTAAGTAAGGTAGAAAAATACGTGGAATCAGGTCTGTGATACATATTATCTGTTAAGTGGGGCTTTTTAAAATTTTAACTTTCAATTAAAAAAAAGTTGATGAATTAAAAAAGCCCTCTTTAATAAATAAAAGAATACAAAAAAATACAGTTGCAGCTATATATGCACATACCAACTAAAGAGTAGGGACAAAAATGGACAGACCACATACAAAAGCTGGTATTGCATCTCCCTTGGATAGCTCTGCTATGCGATCTGTACTGAACTCTATTGTTTAATAGACAAAAACAGAATGGTTTAAACAGAAGAAAATACGCCTTCTGAAGTGGCCCAGTCAGAGTCCTGACCTCAACCCGATTGAGATGCTGTGGCATGACCTCAAGAAAGTGATTCACACCAGACATCCCAAGAATATTGATGAACTGAAACAGTTCTGTAAAGAGAAATGGTCAAGAATTACTCCTGACCGTTGTGCACGTCTGATCTGCAACTACAGGAAACGTTTGGTTGAAGTTATTGCTGCCAAAGGAGGTTCAACCAGTTATTAAATCCAAGGGTTTACATACTTTTTCCACGTGCACTGTGAATGTGTACATGGTGTGTTCAATAAAAACATGGCAACATTTTATTCTGTGTGTGTTATCAGTTTAAGCAGACTGTGATTGTCTATTGTTGTGACTTAGATGATGATCAGATCACATTTTATGACCAATTTGTGCAGAAATCCATATCATTCCAAAGGGTTCACATACTTTTTCTTGCAACTGTATATAGATTGGATAACATACATTGATACCATCACGTTACTGGATGATAAGCAAAGTTTCATGACAAGCACAACTGAATGATTCCCTGCTGATTTAAGTTTTATTGGAAGACCCATCATATGCTATGTTTCTCAGCCAAGGAATATCTTGAACTTTAAATGTTTGACATCTGGTGTTAATAAATACATAGGAATTTTATGTACTGGTAGCTATGTGCCAGCAACAGTGTATAACTAAGCATTGTGTTCCACTCTATAATATAGCCAGCTTTTTTTACATTTATAGGGCAAAATCATTGATATATATTAATTAGACATGTGCAATTCGTTTCGGTCCGAATATGAATTCGGAAAAATTTTTCGGCAACTCGGACATTCAGGTACTTCCGAATGTCCGAGTTGCCGAAGTGCCGAATTGCCGAGGTCCCAAAGTTCCGAAATTACCGAATTTCCGAAGTGCCGAAGTTCTGAAGCACAGTATTGCCTAAGTACTAATATACTTACCCAGTGAAAGAAGAAGCATGTTACATTGTGTACAATTTTAAATAAAAAGTATACAAACATAGCCAGGATTAAGCTGTAAACATTTGCAACACTTACAACAATCAAGTAACATACATTCATATAAAATGTAAGTTACTTAGCCAGTCAATGTAATGACAGGAATGAATAATTTGATAACTCCCTAATTCCCACGATATTAGGGGGCTATCTACTAAAAGACTGAAATACCTAAATTGGTCTTTCAACCAAATTTACTAATACTAAGTAAAGATTACTTAGTATTAGTAAATTATGCCCCTACTCACTATACCACGAGTAGGGGCATGCCTATTAAACAGTGAACAGCCTGTGGCTGCTCACTATTAAAAAAAAATAAATAAAAATAAGTCCCCCTCCCCGAGTCCCCACCCGCAACGCGCGAGTGGGGGGCTTTAAAATGAAAGGGGGACCTATTGCCCCCCCCCTAGCCCCTACCCATGAGCGGTGGGTGGGGGCTCTAATGTAAAATAATGGGGGGAACCTATTGTCCTCCCTCAGGGCCCCCACCCCTGAGCGGCAGGTGGGGGCCTAAATCAGAATAAGAGGGGGACCTAATGTCCTCCCCCTGGCCCGCACCCCTGAGCGATGGGTGGGGGCCCTAAATATTAATAAGGGGGGACCTAATGTCCTCCCCCCTTGCCCCCACCCCCCTACCTACCCCCCCTCACCCTAAAAATAATGAGGGGGACCTTTACCTAAGTACCTGTAAATAAAATAAAACTTACCATTCAATGTTTTCTTTCTTCTAAAATCTTCTTGTTTCAGCCCAAAAAAGGCTGAATAAAAATCCATAATAACCGATGCAATTAAAAAAATAATCCATCTTCACCCGACGAGGGCTCCGCGCAGACTGAGCTCTGCAGGGCAGGGGAAGGCTTATAAAGCCTTGCCCGCCCTGCAATTAGGCTCAGAGCACCCTGATTGGTGGGTTTAAGCAATCCAATCAGAGTGCTCTGACATGTAAATGAAGACACTGACAGGTAAGTCTCTACATTTACCTGTCACAGCACTCTGATTGGTTGGTTTAAAATCCACCAATCAGAGTGCTCTGTGTCATTTTACACAGCGTGAGAAAGTTCTTTGTTCTCATTATTTTTAGGGTGAGGGGGTATGTAGGGGCTTAATTTTTTTGGGGGGTGAGGGGGTGACTACTGGTTTGGGGACCCCTAGTCATCTGGGGGGTAACATTTTTTTTAGGGCTGCTCAGGGGTGGGGGCCGGGGGGAGGACAATAGGTCCCCCCCTATTGGTATTTAGGGCCCCCATCTGCCGCTCAGGGGTGTGGGCCAGGGTGGAGGACATTAGCCCCCCCCCTTATTAGTATTTAGGTCCCCCACCCGCGATCAGGGGTGGGGGCCAGGGGAGAGGACATTAGGTCCCTCCCCCTTGTTTTACTGTAGAGCCCCCACCCGCCACTCAGGGGTGGGGGCCAAGGGTGAAGACATTAGGTTCCCCCCCTTATAAGTATTTAGGGTCCCCACTGACTGCTCAGGGGTGGGGGCCGGGGGGAGGACAATAGGTCCCCCCATCATTTTACTTTAGGGCCCCCACCCGCTGCCTCTTAGTTTGTTCCCTAGTCCTGCACAGTGACACTATTTGATTAGATTACACTATTTGTGTCACTATACTGGCTAGCAACATCATTTTATAACTTGTTATTGTCATGTTATGTACCTAATGAAAAAAAAAAAAGACAAAATTCTGCCGTAGAGATCAGACACATAGGTTAGCCACATACCTGCAGATTTCCCCACACCTGAGGCATGCATGAATATCTCTATATACCACCAATGCTATTGAATAGCAATGGGCATCCATCTATACACGTACTGGTAGGAGGCAGAAATATTAATTCAATTATATGTACATAAAAAAACTACTCAACATCATTTGTTTTAATACAATTTAATTTAAATTAAACTCACAGTAAGACGTCTAAGAAAACTGAATACAATTATATACAAGCTAATTCTAAGGTAGAAGCAAAATAAATTGCATAATTATCTGCAGTTTCTTAGATATTTAAGTAATTATTAAACTGTAGTTATAGACCTAGGCACAATTATTTTTTTACAATGTGTAATAGACAACGTGATTGAATAATTACAAAATATTTTGATGTGAGCTGTCTTTATTCCTAAATTCATCATTAATTATTTATCCATAGAAATGTCACTTTTATTTGTATTTTAGAAGCATAAAGCATACCATGGTTGCAATAAATATAATGTGCTTTTCACAGTTTGCTACAATCTTTACTTTCTTTTCAGACATTATTTATTTGCCAGGAAATATTTGTTAATTATTCTAATTGTTAAATAAGCTGTTAAAACTAAATACAGTGTTATCAATATTTGCAATGGACAAATAATTGTGCAAAAAAGCAAAGAACAGGGATACATTTACAAAAAATACTTAATGCAGAATACCCTATATGCAGGATATGCTATGGAAAAACACTATTTGATTTTGTAAAATATCTGCTCAGGTACAAGAAATCTACTTAAACCCCTTCATTACTGAGCTTGTTTTGTTTCGAAAAATATTAGCATAATATTTTTTGAAGCAAGTGATGCATAGCTAATATATAAATATATTATGTTATATTGCTGTCCTGGTAAATATAAAAAAATCAATTATTTACACAATATTTATGTTTGCTTCATTGTACATCATTCATAAAAAAAATACATTTGGGGAAATAAATGCTTTCGACAGTATGCAGTGTTCTTTATTTTGCAATGTTTCATAAAAGGGCTAAAATTTTAATATAAAAGCAAAACATTTTATTTTCCTCACACACTGTAGATGTGCCAAAATAGACAAATAAAAATGGTCAAATACCTTGCTTCCTGGTATTTGTAAGGACCATCAAGGCATTACTAGCAGTGCAATCTATAGCACTAGAATATAAAAAGAATGTAAAATGAATGCGTGCTATTGTCCACATACAGTAAAAACAGTTCTAAATAAAAAAAAGTTGCTTTGTTTTACATGATAGAGCAATCATTACGAATTTCTGGACTGCTAATGTAATGCTAACAGTGAGTGGAATTGTAGAGTCCATGCAATGCTTTTCCTCCCTGACTGTAGGGATCATTTTCTCATACCACACTTCAATGATAAGATATGCTGTTAGTTAAACAAGACTTTCACATTAAGAAAAAACAAATGTTAGACAGAACAAATTTAAAAAAGGTGTTAACAAAAAAAAATCTGCTTGGAATAAAATATGCAGAGGACCCCTAAAAAGTCTGATGGGAGCTGGAAACAAAATAACGATCAGTGATTCATTCATGAAGCACTTTCTCCTACTGAGCAGGTGAATCCTAACAGTATTTGCTTTAACATTCAATGAACCCATATAAGAGTAGTGTCTTGACATCCCTATCAAAGAAAGAAGAAATCCAAACAGAGGCTGTGTCAGCAACTACAGTGAAAGTAGGCAATATTGATGAATTTGTTAGACAATCAGAGAATACCGTGTCCACAATGTCCTTGTGTGAGATATCACAGACAGGGGGTTTAGTTTCTTTTTGGAGAGGCATTATACTGCCAGAATCCATTTGAGCACACAGCTATTTTAGCAAAGGATTGAGACAGAACACTAGAAAACTTAGAAGAAACACAAGCATACTATGAAACATTTACCCATGCACGACCATCCTGTAAGGCTAAATGCCTAAACAAATAATTAGTTTGAAAATGAAATGAAAAAACTACTGTTCAAGTCATACCTAGCAATTGTGCTAACTAACAATATAAATACCATTTATTTTGTATTTGCTTGTATGACTTTTAATTAGGCGGTGTTAGCAAACATACAAAACAAATTAAGAATGTAGCGCTTATGTACAAAGAAATTAATCACCTTTTGGAATTTTTGGAGCACAGTTTCACTAACAAGCCAGCAGTAGTGATGTACCGAACTGTTCGCCGGCGAATAGTTCCCGGCGAACATAGCGTGTTCGCGTTCGCTGCCGCGGGCGAACACATGTGCGGTTCGATCCGCCCCCTATTCGTCTTCATTGAGCAAACTTTGACCCTGTGCCTCACGGTCAGCAGACACATTCCAGCAAATCAGCAGCAGACTCTCCCTTCCACACCCTCCCACCTCCCTCCCAGCATCCATTTTAGATTCATTTGGAAGCTGCATGCTTAGTGAGAGGAGGGAAAGGGTAGCTGCTGCTCATTAGATAGGGAAATTGATAGCTAGGCTAGGGTATTCAGTGTCCACTACAATCCTGAAGGACTCATCTGATCTCTGCTGTAAGGACAGCACCCCAAAAAGCCCTTTTTAGGGCTAGAACATCAGTCTGCTTTATTTTTTTTTCTGTGTAATGTAATTGCAGTTGCCTGCCTGCCAGCTTCTGTGTCAGTCTCAGTGGATGCTGTGGCCATTTGCCCAGTCAGTGCCACCACTCATATCTGTTGTCACAATAGCTTAAGCTTTACATTTAAAAACATTTTTTTCACTGTAATAGATTGAAGAGCAGTTAGTTGTCTGCCAGCTTCTGTGTCAGGCTCAGTGGATGCTGTGCCCATTTGCCCAGTGAGTGCCACCACTCATATCTGTTGTCACAATAGCTTAAGCTTTACATTTAAAAAACCCCAAAAATTTTCACTGTAATAGATTGAAGAGCAGTTAGTTGTCTGCACGCGTCTGGGTGTCAGGCCTCCTTCAGCGTGTGCTCTGCAGACCCCTGCCTATGTACTTTGACAGTTGCCACTCATATCTGGTGTCTGTATAGCGTGCTTTTACAAAGAAAAAAAGGTTTCCAGTGTAAGCTAATAGCAGTCAGTGTTCTTAAAGCGTGTGCTCTGCCAACCTCAGCAAGTGTAATTTGCCACTCATATCTGGTGTCTCTATAGCGTGCATTTAAAACCAAAAAACTTTCTTCACTGTTATAGATTGAATAGCAGTTACTTGTCTTCAAGCGGGTGTGTCAGGCCTACAGCCTGTGCCAGGGCCGGACTGGGGATACAAAGCAGCCCTGGAAAAAAATCAATGCCAGCCCCATAAGTAACTACGCCATGTATTGTCACATGTAATACGTATGGCTATGTGTTGCCACCCGAGATGATTGAGTAATTATATATATATATATATATATATATATATATTTTTTTTTTTTTTAATGTGTTTATATTACTCAATCATCTGGGGTGGCAAGTGGCAAGACATGCATACATATACATATACGCCTTACATATTATTAATGTGTGTGTGTATATATATATATATATATATAATATGGTGGGGATGGGGGACTGTGAGGTGGATGGGGGGCCTGTGAGGTGGGTAGGTGTCCTGTAAGCTGGGTGGGGGGACTGTCAGGTGGGTAGGGGAACTGTCAGTGGGTAGAGGGGTTGTATGGCTGGGCAGGGGGACTATGAGGTGGGTAGGTGTCCTGTAAGCTGGGTGGGGGGACTGTGAGGTGGGTAGGGGAACTGTGAAGGGGTAGAGGGGCTGTATAGTGGGTAGGGGGGCGGTGAGGTGGGTAGGGGGGCTGTGAGGTGAGAGGGGGGCTGTGAGGTGGGTAGGGGGGCTGTGAGGTGGGTAGGAGGCTGTGATGTGGGTAGGGGGCAGTATAGTGGGTAGGGGGCTGTATAGTGAGTAGGGGGCTGTATAGTGGGTAGGGGGGCTGTGAGGTGGGTAGGGGGACTGTGAGGTGGGTAGGGGGACTGTGATGTGTTTAGGGGGACTGTGAGGTGTTTAGGGGGGCTGTGAGGTGGGTAGGGGGCAGTATAGTGGGTAGGGGGGCTGTATAGTGGGTAGGGGGGCTGTATAGTGGGAGGGGGGCTGTATAGTGGGAGGGGGGCTGTATAGTGGGTAGGGGGGCGGTGAGGTGGGTAGGGGGCAGTATAGTGGGTAGGGGGCTGTGATGTGGTACAGGGGCAGTATAGTGGGTAGGGGGGCTGTGATGTGGGTAGGGTGGGCTGTGGTGTGGGTAGGGGGGGCTGTGATGTGGGTAGGGGGGCAGTATAGTGGGTAGGGGGGCTGTGAGGTGGAAAGGGGCAGTATAGTGGGTAGGGGGGCAGTATAGTAGGTAGGGGGGCAGTATAGTAGGTAGGGGGGCAGTATAGTGGGTAGGGGGGCTGTTAGGTAGGTAGAAGGCTGTGATGTGGGTAGGGGGGCTGTATAGTGGGTAGGGAGGCTGTGAGGTGGGTAGGGGGGCAGTATAGTGGGTAGGGTGGCTGTGAGGTGGGTAGGGGGGCTGTGGTATGGGTAGGGGGCTGTATAGTGGGTAGGGGGCTGTAAGGTGGGTAGGGGGTAGTATAGTGGGTAGGGGGTCTGTTAGGTGGGTAGGGGGCTGTGAGGTAGGTAGGGGGGCTGTGAGGTGGGTAGGGGAGCTGTGAGGTGGGTAGGGGAGCTGTGAGGTGGGTAGGGGGCCTGTGATGTGGGCAGGGGGGCAGTATAGTGGGTAGGGTGGCTGTGAGGTGGGTAGGGGGCTGTATAGTGGGTAGGGGGCTGTATAGTGGGTAGGGGGGCTGCGATGTGGGTAGGGGGTAGTATAGTCAGTAGGGGGCTGTATAGTATGTGGGGGGGCTGTGATGTGGGTAGGGGGACTGTCTGTAAGGTGGGGGGCTGTATGGTGGGTATGGGGCTGTAAAACAGTAAATACCTTTATTTTCCTGTTGGTCCGGTAGGCAGCTTTCCAGCACTGTGTGTGGGGGGCGGAGCTTGTGGACGGGAGGCGGAGCTTCCATTTGGGGGCGGGGCATGCAGCCGAAATTATTGGAGACTGTGCAGGGAGACTGACAGGTCTCCCTGCAGTGGCTGACAGCCACACCAGCCCCCAGCTCCTCCCTCCCCTCGGACTGACAGGCTGGCACAGTCCGAGGGGAGGATTTATTATAATAATCATCAGGGCTGTCAGCCCGGCCCCAGCTTAATGCGGCCCACCGGGAAATTTCCCGGTATCCCGGTGGGCCAATCCGGCCCTGGCCTGTGCTCGGCAGACCGGTGCCAGTGCACATTGCCACTCATATCTGGTGTCTGTATAGCGTGCTTTCACAAAGAAAAAAAGGTTTCCAGTGTAAGCTAATAGCAGTTAGTGTCCTTAAAGCGTGTGTCAGGCCTTCAGCGTGTGCTCTGCCAACCTCAGCAAGTGTAATTTGCCACTCATATCTGGTTTCTCTATAGCGTGCATTTAAAACCAAAAAACTTTCTTCACTGTTATAGATTGAATAGCAGTTACTTGTCTTCAAGCGGGTGTGTACAGCCTGTGCTCTGCAGACCTGTGCCAGTGCACATTGCCACTCATATCTGGTGTCTCTATAGCGTGCTTTTACAAAGAAAAAAAGGTTTCCAGTGTAAGCTAATAGCAGTCAGTGTCCTTAACCCCTTAAGGACCAAACTTCTGGAATAAAAGGGAATCATGACATGTCACACATGTCATGTGTCCTTAAGGGGTTAAAGTGTGTGTCAGGCCTTCAGCTTGTGCTCTGCAAACCTCAGCAAGTGTAATTTGCCACTCATATCTGGTGTCTCTATAGCGTGCATTTAAAACCAAAAAACTTTCTTCACTGTTATAGATTGAATAGCAGTTACTTGTCTTCAAGTGGGTGTGTCAGGCCTACAGCCTGTGCTCTGCAGACCTGTGCCAGTGCACATTGCCACTCATATCTGGTGTCTCTATAGCGTGCTTTTACAAAGAAAAAAAGGTTTCCAGTGTAAGCTAGTAGCGGTGTCCTTAAAGTGTGTGTCAGGCCTTCAGCTTGTGCTCTGCCAACCTCAGCAAGTGTAATTTGCCACTCATATCTGGTGTCTCTATAGCGTGCATTTAAAACCAAAAAACTTTCTTCACTGTTACTGGACGCTCATGCGCAATGCCTGTAGGCTCATGCGTCCTTTTGAGGAGGTGACAAACCTAGTCAGTCACACCGAAGGCACCATCAGTGACATCATACCATTTGTTTTCTTCCTGGAGCGTGCCCTGCGAAGAGTGCTGGATCAGGCCGTAGATGAGCGTGAAGAGGAAGAGTTGTGGTCACCATCACCACCAGAAACAGCCTTATCAGCATCGTTTGCTGGACCTGCGGCAACGCTGGAAGAAGATTGTGAGGAAGAGGAGGTAGAGGAGGAATGTGGCTTTGAGGAGGAGGAGGAAGACCAACCACAACAGGCATCCCAGGGTGCTCGTTGTCACCTATCTGGTACCCGTGGTGTTGTACGTGGCTGGGGGGAAGAACAAACCTTCATTGACATCAGTGAGGAGGAGGAACGGGAAATGAGTAGCTCGGCATCCAACCTTGTGCAAATGGGGTCTTTCATGCTGTCATGCCTGTTGAGGGACCCTCGTATAAAAAGGCTGAAGGAGAACGACCTGTACTGGGTGTCCACGCTACTAGACCCCCGGTATAAGCAGAAAGTGGCGGAAATGTTACCGAATTACAACAAGTCGGAAAGGATGCAGCATTTGCAAAATAAATTAAAAAGTATGCTTTACACAGCGTATAAGGGTGATGTCACAGCACAACGGGAATCTAACAGGGGGAGAGGTGGAAGTCATCCTCCTCCTCCCACGACCACGCCGGCAAGGACTGGACGCTTTAAAGACGTGTTGTTGATGGAGGACATGCGGACCTTTTTAAGTCCTACGCATCGCCACAGCCCTTCGGGATCCACCCTCAGAGAGCGACTCGACCGACAGGTAGCAGACTACCTCGCCTTAACTGCAGATATCGACACTCTGAGGAGCGATGAACCCCTTGACTACTGGGTGTGCAGGCTTGACCTGTGGCCTGGGCTATCCCAATTTGCGATAGAACTTCTGGCCTGCCCCGCTTCAAGTGTCCTGTCAGAAAGGACCTTCAGTGCAGCAGGAGGTATTGTCACTGAGAAGAGAAGTCGCCTAGGTCAAAAAAGTCTAGATTACCTCACCTTTATTAAGATGAATGAGGGATGGATCCCGAAGGGACTGACACTGGGCGATACATTAGATTAAAAAAGGCCTGATGAGATGAGCTGCCTTGGGCTAAAAATGGTCCACACGCTGCTGTATTTTAGCTCTGAATGCCGGTTGACTTGCGTGACTTATCCGCCACCAACTAGGGTTCAAGCCGCCATGTTTTAGGGCACTTTCTGCCTGTGAAACAAACATAAATTTTTCTGGCCGCTGCTACAGCAGCGGCTGCAACAATACCAAATTTTTCAGGCATGTGTACATGCCTAATTTTTAGGCCCTCTGGTGCTGCACTGTGGCTTCAAAAACCAAACCAAAAAAGGCACATAGTGACCCTATGTAGGGGGAACAGTCCCTATTCTGCTCTGTGTCAGTGTGTATCATGGTCTCTGAGGACGGGGATAACAAAAAAATTCTGAGACGACGTTGGCAGGGCTATTCACTTGTGTGATCTGTCATGAATTGTCATTTGAATGTTAATTTGAACTGTGGGGCACAAGAACTTGAATCTGACGATTTTAATTTTATCAGAGAACTTGTTCAGGATACAGAGGGGAAAAAAGGGAGGGTAAGCGGTTAAGGTACATCGATCTTATTCACATCTTATACATTCAAGAGCAAAGTGGTTATTCATTCTCGTGGTTTTTCCGCTGCCCTTGTGCCTTCGGTCTAGTACCATGTCAGGGTTGTCTTTCTCTCCTAAACCTGGGTTTGGTCCGGGGTATGGGAAGGGGGAAACCTGGGGACAGGCTACGGTAGGGAAAGAAGAATGGGGAAAATAGACGTCGGAAGCCTCTCATCTCCCTTTGTCTCCTTCTTAGTTAGCACGCTGTGTGCGGTCACCGGGTCTATTCCCTTATCTAACTACTTAACTATGTACAATGTGGGTGTTTGTTCCGTTATGCCCTGTAGATTGTTTAACCTCAGCTTGGTATACCTCAATGTTGGCTGTTGTACCATGGTGTTTGGAGTTGCGTCAGAGCAGTTAGGTCTTAGGAGTGGTACTATTCATCCTTCGTGTATATATATATATATATATATATATATATATATATATATATATATGTGATATGTTATTGTTCTAACACGACCCCCTCCTCCTCCTTCCTCAGATATGCTTCCCATATGTTCCTGGCTTCCACTATGTGGTGTGGGGGGTGTAGCCGCTGGCAGGTTTTTGTTTCATATGCTAGTTTTAGGGAGATCTGTTGGAGAAGTCTAGATCTCTCCGGTGGCTGTTGTTGTTTCCACCCTCTGGCTATTAATAAGTTGTCAGCAATCAAAATATGATATGTTAGGTCGGCATGTGCTTTTGGGAATGGGTCAATCGAGATGAAGAGTAGGGCATTTTCTGGTCTCAGGTTGGTTCTCGTGACCCCCTCAACTGCCTTCCAGTATCCTCTGATGGCCGAGCAGGCCCACCAGATGTGGAGCATTGTGCCCTACTCTATTAAACATCTCCAGCAAAGTCTCGAGGTGTTGGGATATATGGCCGCTAGTCTAGTCGGTACCAAGTACCACCTATATTGTATCTTGCGCATTAGCTCTAGGTGGGATGCGCATCTGGATCTACCTTTATGGTCTATGAAGGATGGTTCCATTGTTCTTCTGAGAAGACTGTACTCAAATCCTTATGCCATGCCTCCCAGGTGTGCGGTTCCTAAAATCGCTGCCATATACACGTCCACTGATAGGAGACGCGAAAGGTATTAAACTGATAAGAATAATACTAAACACATCACTCCTATCTGGTGGCACATTAGATTGCCCGCGCAGTGCCCCAAATTTGAAGAAGGAGGACCGACCAAGCATCTTCTTCCATCTCCCTGTTACAAAAATCGCTGCCATATCCATATAAGTTGTACATGATGTCCAGGATAGTTTTCCAGGGACAAATGTTGCAGCCTGTTGAACGAGGTGACCTTGCTCGGGTCCCAAGTGTGCGGTTCCTAAAATCGCTGCCATATACACGTACACTGATAGGAAACGCGAAAGGTATTAAACTGATAAGAATAATACTAAACACACCACTCCTATCTGGTGGCACATTAGATTGCCCGCGCAGTGCCCCAAATTTGAAGTAAGAGGACCAACCAAGCATCTTCTTCCATCTCCCTGTTACAAAAATCGCTGCCATATCCATATAAGTTGTACATGATGTCCAGGATAGTTTTCCAGGGACAAATGTTGTAGCCTGTTGAACGAGGTGACCTTGCTCGGGTCCCAGGTGTGCGGTTCCTAAAATCGCTGCCATATACACGTCCACTGATAGGAGACGTGAAAGGTATTAAACTGATAAGAATAGTACACCACTCCTATCAGTAGGTCCCCCCAATTGTGATTTATGCCCCCCACCCACCGCACAGGGGTGGGGGCCAGGGGGAAGAACAGTAGGTCCCCCACCTTATCCTTATTTACTGAATATTCCCCTGTATAACAATGTTTGGCATTTAGTGAATATTACCCATTCTGCTCTGTGTCAGTGTGTATCCGGGATCCTTAGGATAGGTGTCAATCCATATCTGCCAAGTGACCCTATGTAGGGAGGACAGTCCCTATTCTGCTCTGTGTCAGTGTGTATCAGGGGCTTTGAGGACCGGTGTCAATCCATACCTGCCAAGTGACCATATGTAAGGGGAACAGTCCCTATTCTGCTCTGTGTCCGTGTGCATCAGGGGCTCTGAGGACAGGTGTCAATCCATATGTCAAGGTGTCAATATGTCATATGTCAGGTGTCAATCCATATCCATTGCGATTTAGGAATGTTAGGTGATTTCTTCCCTTTATGGATTAAAACCAGACTCTGCATCAACTGTGTAATTTTCCATGGGAGTTTTGCCAATTTTGCCAGTTTTGCCAAGTGGGTTTTAAAATTCGCCTGCCCATTGATGTCAATGGCGGTTCGCCCGGTTCGCCAGTTCGCGAACGTTTGCGGAAGTTCCCGTTCGCCATTCGCGAACCGAAAATTTCGGGTTCGCGACATCACTAGCCAGCAGGAAAATATCTATAAAAAATAATCACATATAGTATATATCACACTTGTGAGTACCCACTTGGGAGAAGCATATTATATTTTTTAGAAATATTTGAAACTATACTGCGCAATTGGGTGTACTTTTATTTATTCACAGACCTCGAAATTATATCGAAAAAAAGGGGTGGGTCATCTGTATGGACCCGGAGGCTATCCAGACCAGAGCTGGGTCTATAGCTCTCTGTTTGTGAGTTTGCACATCATATAATAATATTAACTATTTCATACAAGTGTGATCTATACTATATGTGATTATTTTTTATAGATATTTTCCTGCTGGCTTGTCGGTGAAACTTTGCTCCAAAAATTCCAAAAAGTGATTCATTTCTTTGTACATAAGCACTGCATTCTTAATTTGTTTTGTATGTTATGTTGAATAGGAATATTTGAATGTTTAGCAGCTATACTAATGGTAAGAAGATATATTTATATTAATTTTTTTCTCATTACTAATAAGCGCTGGTTCCACTATCCATTTTACGGTGTTAGCAAACATTTATAAATATATATATATATATATATATATATATATATATATATATATATATATATATATATGTGTGTGTGTGTGTTTTTACAACCTAAATAAAATAATGTGCTGGCTTATCTGTATTGTTAAGGTCATCTCAGAGTTTTGTCTGGTATAAGCACAGAAGAAAAACTTTATTTTTTCTAATTGTTAATTACATAAACACATTTTGTTAGTTGTTATTACATTCATTTAAAAAATATAATGGAAAGGTTAATAGAAGATAAAAATAAATTAAATGATCCCTAAAAAAAATCAACTGATTCTCAGTTCAGTTGTTTTCTCAATTCTCAGTGAGCCCAGAGGCAACAGAAAATGTCTTGTGTTGTAGAAAAAGTTTTCCATAGAGTCTAGTTCACTCAAACATTATCAAACAACCCTTGAGGCGAACATCCGGGCTTTACTCATTTAAGATCTTTTGAAGTGAATAAAGGCTACAATAAAACTGTATTAGGGTTGCAGCGCTGGTGATGGACTGGACTTTATTAGTAGATTGATGAAGTACACTTCGTCCGTTATCAATGGTTGACTGTACAGTTATATTTTACCTATGATGAGAAAACAAACTAAATGGTTCATTAGTGATATACATACTCCTTCTTAAGCTAAAAAATAACATACGTTTTGCTAGAAAACCTGTGAACGAAAGAATTTTACCACCAAAATGTCATAGATTACAAAATTCAGATTCTTTTTAAATATGTTCAGAGATTTTTATTCTTGTAATACAAAACAGTCTACATATTAGGAAATACAGGCTAATATAAAAGTAGAGGTAGCTTGGCTGATTTGTCATTATTTTTTGTCATCATAGATGCAAAGCATAGAAACATAGAATGTGACGGCGCTTAAGAACCATTTTGCCCATTTAATATGCCCAAATTTTCTAAATACTTTCATTAATACCTGGCCTTATCTTATAGTTAGGATAGCCTTATGCCTATCCCACGCATGCTTAAACTCCTTCACTGTGTTAACCTCTACCACTTTAGCTGGAAGGCTATTCCATGCATCCACTACCCTCTCAGTAAAATAATACTTCCTGATATTATTTTTAAACCTTTGCCCTTCTGATTTTAAGACTATGTCCTCTTGTTGTGGTAGTTTTTCTTCTTTTAAATATAGTCTCCTCCTTTACTGTGTTGATTCCCTTTATGTATTTAAATGTTTCTATCATATCCCCCCTGTATTGTCTTTCCTCCAAGCTATACATGTTAAGATCCTTTAACCTCTCCTGGTAAGTTTTATCCTGTAATCCATGAGCCAGTTTAGTAGCCCTTCTCTGAACTCTTTCCAAAGTATCAATATCCTTCTGGAGATACGGCAGCAGCCAAGATATATATATATATATATATATGTAGAAATAAGATAACATCTGTTTTTAATCTACCATCAGGCTCTGGAGCTTTGTTTATATTAACTTTCTTTAGTTAATGCAGCACCTTGTCTTGAGTTAACCAATTACAATTTTTCTGCAAGTTTTTAGCAGCAATCACTTGCACATCTATTGCCATGGGTTCTTCCTTAATATATACAGAGGAGAAATAGTTATTTAAAATGTCTGCCTTTTCACAGTCTTCATTAATTAACACCCCCATCCCAGTTTTTAGTGTACCTACTCTTTCATTTTTTTTTTTTTTTTTTTTAGAATTTATGTACTTAAAAATTCTTTGGGGTTGGTTTTGCTCTCTTTGGCTATCATTTTTTCATTTTGAAGTTTAGCGAATCTAATCGCTAATTTGCACACATTATTGGCTTCCTTATATCTTTTATAGGATGTCTCTGATTTGTCCGATTTAAATGCTTTAAATGCCCTTTTCTTATATTTAATCTCTTGTTTTACTTCTCTACTAAGCCACATTGGTTTCAATTTGTTTCTTTTATATGTATTACCCAATGATACATACTGAGAAATGTACCTTTCTAATAATGGTTCTCTCTGTAATGGCACAAGTGAGCAATACCTACTTGAGTACCTGAGCATGGATTTACTGAAGGACAAGCTACTGAGTTCCTCTAAGCTTTTGTCCATTCTCAAAGTTCTCTTATTTTCTTTTTTCTTTTTTGCAATGCTTTCACTTGGCTCACCCCAAGTTAAAGGGGTAATCCAGATGTGGACCCAATGCTCACTGTGCCTAGAGGGGTATCAGCTACACCTCATTGACAAGGCCCAAAGAAGGACAAAACAATTGTTTGGGGTTGCTGTATCTCTCATGCAGACAGATCTTGCTGGTATTTTGGTTCTGGACTGCATATATGGGTGGGATCAGTCTAATCTGTCTTGGAAATGGTTCTCTTTGTAATGGCACAAGTGAGCACAAACTATTTACTCAGAGTTCTCATATTATTTGTTTTTGTTGCAATGCATTCTGGGCTCAACCTAATTTTATAATCCAACACAATATAACATACAACAACAGCTATATTACTTTAAAATAGAACTTATTCTGAGAACAATAAGCTATATGATAACACAATCATGTATCATAGAACATGTAACAAAGAGAATTGCTTTAAACGTCAGAATATTATTTCTATAGTAGATGATGAAATCGGGGTAATGGACAATTCATTTATTGGCTAAAAGAATGTATTACCAACAAATGCAATAACTCAACATAACATAAGGAAATCCTACATGTATTTACAAGATTAATTGTTTTGATTAAAATCTGCATATTTTCAATCTGAGCTGCAGACTATTTTCCCCAACAGGAATCACTATTTGAAATGTTAAATCAGATAATGTACACTCTTATAAAATATAAACATTATAAACATCAATCATAGCTCAACATAAAGAATTAAGAAAATAAACATTCTGGGACGTAACCAACATCTAATACACCTTTGTCATCAAATAATATCTTCATCAGACATTATGTGGCACTCAAATATAATACAGTATTTTATAATTTTACAAGGAAGATAATACAAATACCCCTATATGGGATTAGAGACAATCAAAATATAGCCTGACTGACCACAAGATCTCCAGACTTACAGGGAAGCCAGAAAGTAAACAATCTTTTATCTCAATTATAAAATTTGCTTAGCTTTGTAGGACAGGTAGTATTTAATATTCATAGCTCGTAAGGCCAATAAATTATATTTTTATATATAAATATGAAAGGCTGCTATTCATCTGTTTACGCTACTTCCATATAACTAACATCATAAAACATTCTCCTTTCAAAACACCAATGCAAATTCTCTAAGACTATTAAAACAAACCTCAATAAGATCTTTTCACTTTCTTTACCTTCTTCACAAGCATCCTGTGTGTAGTTTCTCTTCTAGAAATGTAAAAACTTTACAGCTCTATTCTTTATAATGCCACAAACACTTTTATCTTTTCTTTTTACATGCAATATGAGACACAGGTTTCAAAAGGCCATAACACAGTGAACTGCTTTCAAATCTCTACATAATGCTGCTCCCACCTATCTATCCTCCCTTATACACAAGTATGTCCCGTCCGGGCCCTTACGCTCTGCTGAAGACTTACGTCTATCTTCTGTCCGTACTCCCACCTCTGATGCTCGCCTTCAAGATTTCTCGAGGGCTGCACCGTTCCTGTGGAACTCTCTTCTCTCCTCCGTTAGATGCTGACCCAGTCTCCACTCCTTCAAAAAATCGTTAAAAACCCACTTCTTCATAAAAGCGTATCAATTAAACTGTTAATAGCTCCTGACTGATTCCTCTTCTGCAACTGTCACTAGTCTAATACTATCCTTACCTTTTTGTGTCATTTTACCCCACTCCCTCTAGCATGTAAGCTCATTGAGCAGGGCCCTCAACCCCTCTGTTCCTGTGTGTCCAACTTGTCTGGTTACAACTACATGTCTGTTCGTCCACCCATTGTAAAGCGCTGCGGAATTTGATGGCGCTATATACATATCATAATAATAATAATTATAATAATAACTGTTAGGGGAATGCTTATTTCTAAATACAAGGAGTCAATCCACATTTATTCACATAAATTCCAGACGTATCTACACTTGTTCTGCTTAAAGGTGGGTACCCAGAACACATATCACACATTCATTGTCTCACTTACACATTGTATTTTTATGAAATTACAGATGCTACAATTCAAGTGAATGCAAAAGTTTGAAAGCATAAATGATCAAAAGACTCCGCTGCAAGTGTAAATTACGTTAAGTTAATACAATCAAAGTACAATAAATTATCAGAGCTTATAAATCAGCAATATCTCTTGGTGGGACAGAATAATTGAATACACTTTATATATCACCCCCGAGTGGCCACACCACCTACACCTAAATAAACAAATAAAGGTTAAATATATATGAACAAAAAGTTCACTCTTGAGTGGCCCCACCACTCAGACTCGAAGGGAACAGCATTCGTGTTTTAACTCAGTACAGTTCAAGATAGACTCATCCGGAGCATGAGAACCACTCAAGGATATCCATCCCAGAAAAAGACCCCAAATTTGTTGAACTTTTTCTGTGTTTACACCTTCTCCATTATTTCTAAGTCCAAGGATTGGTCCACATCTACTCTATGCCGCACCTATATTCAGGCTCTCAGATTCCCTAAAGATGTTTATACATTCATTTATAATTAGTTTTTGCTGCTGTATAACGTGCAGCAAGTTTGCCAGGCTTATTTCAATAAACAAGTTAATTCAATAGCCACTAAGTTAAAGGACTAGTTTGGGTACCATAACAACTTTATTGAAATTAAGTTGGTATGGTGCCAGGAGTTCCCTTGTTCTGGCTCACCTGGGTTTACTTCCAAAGTCTGTATTCCTGCACCAGATCTCTCTTTGCCTCAGTCCTTCTGCTTGCTCAAATTCTGAAATCCGCATGGCTCGGTAAGCATTTTGCAGAGGGGCCACTGATTGGCTGAGAGCAGTCACTTGACAATCAGTGACTACCCAGTGTAAATAACGTTAAGTTAATACAATCAAAGTACAATAAATTATCAGAGCTTATAAATCAGCAATATCTCTTGGTGGGACAGAATAATTGAATACACTTTATATATCACCCCCGAGTGGCCACACCACCTACACCTAAATAAACAAATAAAGGTTAAATATATATGAACAAAAAGTTCACTCTTGAGTGGCTCCACCACTCAGACTCGAAGGGAACAGCATTCATGTTTTAACTCAGTACAGTTCAAGATAGACTCATCCGGAGCATGAGACCCACTCAAGGATATCCATCCCAGAAAAAGGATAAGCATTTTGCAGAGGGGCCACTGATTGGCTGAGAGCAGTCACTTGACATACAGTGACTACCCATTCATAAAACTGACTTGAAAAAGGTATGTTTCTTTTCAAGACAGTTTTATGAATGAGGAGTCCCTGATTGGATAAGAGAACAGAGAGATCCAATGCTGAAATACAGACATTGTGGTTAAACTGTTCAAGAGTGGTTTGACTCCTAAAGGTGAGCCAGCAATATTATGTCGATAGCAACTTAATCAATTTTAAATTAAGTTGTTATGGTGCCTGGAGTGTACCTTTAAACCTATTAAGTGCTCTGTGATAGGTGCAGAGTTGCATTCACCATTATATTGTGGAGTATTTCACATTGAAACTCTGATATATACAGTTTTAACAAAAAAATTTGGTTTGGACAAGTCAGTTGATTAGGGATTCATCAAAGTGGCATTTTGATTTGGTTTTTAGATCAAGTAAGAATAAGTAGCCAGTAGAGGGAAAATGAGAGGAGTAATACAAAATATATTTATATTTTATGTATTTATCAAATATATAAATATAGATTTTTTTTTTACTGTTCCCCTTTTTTTCCCTGTATTTGTAACTTCTCACTTGATCTGTGATTATAATGAATATTTAATAGCGGTCCCCTAACCATCAATCATCTTTTTTTATTCCCCTCCTATCATCTATTTTGTTTAGCACCATTGACAGAACTCCAAATCACGATGCAAGCAAAACTTACATTGTATGTGTTGTTTGTTTTGTGATATGCCCATAGCGTTTCAGAGTTACAGATTTTGTAGGAACTGACAATTACACAAAATTCTAACAAATTAATTGGAACCTAAATGTACAAGTTTAATTTTAATGTAACACAAAAAATGTTGCATTGGGTAACTAATAATATGTATTACAATTATCCGTTTTTCTCAATGTTTTAACAGTCAGTATTGTATTAACAGTGTGATATATAAGACTCAATTTTCTTACAAATGTTTGAGTCTATATTCCTTTCTAGATAAAAAAAATCACAGACTCTTGCCTTGATAAAAGCTTTAAAACGCGTCCCTAGTTAAACACTATGTAGTTGTTTCAACTGAGCAAAAAGAAAAAGAGAACATCTGTTTGTTTAATACTTATCTTAGTAAAATGATTGAATTACTACTGAGTAGTACACAATTTCACATAATATATAGGCTATTTGCCATTCATTTATAAACATCAATGTATATAAATTTGTTTGACTGTCCAAATACGCAGGGAAAACATTTGTATCCTCAGAATTAAATGTAAATCAGAATTTATAAAATACCGATCACATAGTTGTTATTTTTATTTTGTGTGCTATATTTTATCTTTCTGAAATAAAAAAAAATCATTGTGTCATTAGTTTCCGAATTTGATTTGTAAATCTCTTTTCCAATTCTCTACTATGAATTCAATAGTAGATAATAATACACAAACACTATTTTTAAACAAGATTTACATTTGTCATGCAGTAATAAAATGTTCCAGTCAGAATTAAAATGAAAGATTTCATGCAATATTTTTACGATGCAATTTCTTTAGATGACTTCCAAAAACAAACATACACAAACCACCGATAGAATGCCCTTTTAGAACAATTCCAAAGAAATGTAAGTGGAATGTTCCATTATATTTGGCTGAAATATTTATTTTATGAAGAGAACCAATATCAAACCATTAATACCTCTATTTTTTTACAGCTTGTCCACCTATTCATTTTCATATAATGTATTACAATTTACCCCATATGCTCTTGTATTACACATTTCCTTCATTTACATGGTTATTCAATAAAGGGAGAATTTAAAGTGAATTAAAATTTTTAGGCTAAAGTAGCCAAACTAAATTTTTAGCTGACTTAGAGATATTTTCCACTTCAGCTATTTTAGACTTACATTTGAAATTGACTTTAAATTCACTTTGCTTTCTCAAATTAGTGAATAACCCTGTTTGTTTCTTCCCCTATTTCATATTTCATATTCCAATAGAGAAAGATTAGTGTTCGCTTATGTTCCTGACACATGTCTGCAAAGATTTTAGTTCATAATGCTTTTTATTAGAATAGATTTTCTTTCCATTTCATTATTAAAAAACGGATATTCACAAATACATATACATACATCTACATACATTTCTGATTACAGTATAAGTAAAATACTTTACGCAGATAGTATCGACATAACAAACATTTAACAATACTTGGATGAGATAAGAAAAAAAGCGACCAATAACTTTGAATATATTAAAGAGAGAAATGACTAAGTCAACTAAAACGATCTTTGATCTTAGATATCAAGTTATCAAAGTGATGAGTATACTTTCTATCATTATTAGAATATGCAACTCCTCTTTCCATTTCAAGCTGGAATAATAATTGAGTTCTAAATTGTTTACTGTCAAGTATAACAGTTTGTTTCCAGGTTCTTGCAATTAATATCTTCGCTGCTATAAAAGAATGGATAGTCAGTATTAACTGGTCTTTTGGGAGTCTATCCCACTTAAGATGGAGTAAACCTATATGTGGGCATTTTTTAATCTTGATATTAAAAAACTCTAGAAAGCAATATATTGAATCCCATAAGTTAGAGATTATTGGGCAACTCCACCAAATGTGTAGCATATGTCCTTCATGCTTTTGGCATCTCCAACATAGGGAGGAATTAGATATAGATATTTTAGCTAATCTCGTTGGTACTAAATACCACCTATGAAAAACTTTAAAAAAAGTTTTGATTAAGTTTAAACAATGTATATGTTTTCTCAATAGTTTCATAGGTGTGCACCAGTCCTTATCAGTCAATACAGTGTTAAGATCTTTTTCCCATTGTTTTTTGGCTGTGGGATAAACATCTGAGTAATTTTGACTAATCAAATCAGTTGCCATGGAGCATATTGATTTTGTTGTTTTTTTTCTAAAAAATCCTATAAACCAGATTATTTATGCCACCATCCCTTTTTAATAAAGAATCATTTATAAATCCTCTTACGGGGGGTGGGGCCTGACCGCGGAGCGAGGAAGACGCTCATCATAGCAGCTCCTGCAAAACGCGGCAAAAAAACGGATGGACCACGCCAAAAACGGCAACTAATCGGGCCTTAACAGCCACCCAGAGTGTGGGGACATTAAGGGACACACGAGGATACTAAACAAGCGACCCCAAATACCCGACATGAAGGTGCGGCCTAGCAAAATGGCGGGCACAGGAGAGACGTCCGCTCTCCCACTGCCACGACCGACCAAGCTCCGTGCTCTGAACCCCTATTCCCCCCCCCCCTCTGGACCGGTGGGGGTCATCCCGGTCTACACCCACACATTACCCCTGCAAAGCGGTGGAACAAAGGCCATCATGACAAGCTCGGACCTTGCCTCCATAAAGCTCCCCAAAATGGCAGACACTACCCACACAGCCTGTCCACAACCTGCCTGGCTGAACATAGAATGCCGACTAAACACAATATTCACCGCCTTTTGGCAGCGGATGAAGGCTCACTTACAACCCCAGGCGAACACAGCTCCAACAGCTGACGGGCCAAACACCTCACCACGAGGCATCAAGCAGCATGGCACAAAACCCCCTCCAAAACTTGCACCCACGAAAGCTAAGCTCCACCGGGGTGCACTCCCGAGACTACACCCACGCAAATCGGGACCAGGGATTCAACAGAAGCCAAAAAGGAAACTCCCACGGCTCCCTAATCGGCGAACTAAGCCCCAGAAGGGCAAGACAAGCCCAGCCGGACAGGAGACCCGGAAAGGTGCAAGATCCGAGGAGTGGACCACATCAAGATGGCACAGGCAGCGCAGCCCCAGCCCAACACAGGAGAAGTCCGTGCAACATCCAGCCAAAGGGGCATTACACCCGCAGGCAAACGCACCTCCGCAAAGCACAGGGGCCCAGAGCTCCCACACACAGGAGAGATGGCAAGTACAAACAACACTGGGAGAAAGCACTCGCCCCCAGCAGGGCATCGGCTGAACCGGTAGTGGCTGAGACATACCGCCAGGCACAGTGTCCACCCGGTCTGGACTTTCACAAGTACTGTATTTTATTTGATGACAAACATTCTCTCTTTACTTGTTGGTCTCACGTTTTTAGGCTTGCTAATGCAGGGGATCACAGGGGGTCTCAATCGCAGCTCACAAGGCTGACAGTGACGCAATCACAACAGGCTTAGCACAACTCGCAGGAAACACAGCTAGACACGTTAATACCTACCCTGTACGTGAGAGCTGCATAGCATCACCCAGACTAAACACACTATATGCTAACCTACTTACTGCAGTCACTAAAGGATACTTTCTTATATGCTCCTGACATGTCTGATAAGCCTGTTATATTACTGTTTAGACACATTGAACAAGTATGTGACTACACGAGTTAACCTAAAGATGTATGAAGTGATTAACTATCGAGCTCTCTCTATAATAGCATTGATGTTTTCTATTAGTTTACAGTTATATTTTAAAGTTGCACTGAACTCCCAAATGTATACGCTACTTAAGAACCTAAACCGCTGCAATTTTGTTATCTGCAACCTAAAAAAAAAATGTGCCTGACAATCGATTGCCACAACATGTAATGCAACTAACTGTTTATTGATGTACCTTGATGTCGCTGTTGTGGCACACCAAGGCGTAATGTTATTTCATGCGCACACCAAAATAAAGAATTAAAAAAAAATAAATCCTCTTACTCTCATATAAGAAAATATCTCTGTATCAGAGAGGTTTAAATTAGATTTAAAATCCTTAAAAAACAACAGCTTATTATTTTGAAGGAGATCCTTAATATAAATTTCTCTTTCAGATCTCCATTTAGAGAGATTTATATCGGAGATAATTCTTTCAATAACTCGTATATTTGCTCCTTCAATTATCTTTGTTGATATCTTAAGTATTTTTTTAATTCGTTGCCATTCTTCGATCAAATGAGATACCATCATAGAATTAGCTTGCATTAAGTGTGTATTATAATTTGATACGTCCTCATAATTCTTAATCTCTTTCATTAAATTAAATTTTTTTCATTAAAAAAGGGAGATCTCCGGGTCTGTTATTGAGATTAATACGTCATCTGCATATAGACATATCTTTGCTTCTACTCCTTCAATTATCACACCTCTTATTCCCAAATTTTCTCTAATGGATATAGCTAATGGTTCGATTGAAAGAACGTATAACAGGGGCGATAATGGGCATCCCTGTCTCGTTCCGTTGTTAATATCGAACCATTCAGAGCATATATCATATCCTATTATTCTCGCAGATGGGCCTTTGTAGAGAGCCTTAATCGCGAGTGCAATCCAGCCCTCAAAACCAAATTCAGAACTCTATTCATATATCCCCCTCCGACCCTGTCGAAAGCCTTTTCTGCATCAATCGACAGGGTCAGAAGGGGCGTCTCTGTTAAATGAGCATATTCAAACAAATCGATAATTCAACGAGAATTATCGCTAGCATGTCGACCTCTAACAAACCCTATTTGATCTATATGTATCAATTCAGGGAGTATTAAGTTGAGTCTATTAGCTAATATTGTAGCATATAATTTGATATCTATATTTATTAAAGAGATAGGTCTATAATTTGTTATTTCTGTTGAAGCTTTATTGGGTTTCAAAATAGGTTTTATATTAGCTCTCAATAATTCTCGAGTTATTTTGCCAGAAGAGGCAACCTCATTAAACATTGTAGTCATATTAGGTATTATAATTTTTTTTAATATTTTAAAAAATAAGTTAGAAAATCCATCAGGACCCGGTGCTTTTGATAATTGTAGATTATTTATAGCTTCTTCTACCTCTATCTGTGATATTTTTTTATTTAGTTTTTCTCTTTGAATTAAGGTAATTTTGGGAATTATTATTTTATGTAGATATTTTTTGATGGCTTGCTCTGTAGGTGTATGTTGTAAGTTATATAATTTTTCATAATATTTCCTAAATTAATCGCCTATATCTTCTGGGGACAGCAAGACTTTTCCATCTTCAATAATTTTATAAATCTTATTTTCCATTTTATTTTTTTTAAGTAGATTTGTTAATAATTTATCTATTTTATTACTCCGATAATAAAATTTAATTTTTAATCGTTTTAAATTAAATTCTATTCTTTCAAGAATCTTTTGATTTATCATATTTTTATATATTTTTTTATCAAAATTATTGTATCCTGTGAATTTTTTTTTATTATTTTGAGCTTGGAGTTTATATAATTGTAAATACAGTTCTGATATTGACGCCCCTCTCATTTTTTTTTCATAACTTGCGAGTTTTATGAAGTAACCTCTAGTGACTGCTTTATATGTGCACCATACATTTTGATTAGATGTAGTTTCGGGAAGATTTTCTTTAAAAAACAATTCAGAGAGGTTTTTTATATATTCTATATTTTGTTTTTTTGCTAGTAGAGAATCATTAAGTTTCCATGGTGAAAAATCTTTTTTACCATTTTCTTTGATTTCCAATATAAGGAGATCATGGTCTGACCATGTATTGCGGAAAAAAACTTGCGGAAGTTTTATGAGCCGTTGAAGTGTGGGTATAATTACGATCCGTAAGATGAAGAATTCTCCATAGGTCGAAGATATCATTTTTTTTTGCCAAATTGCATAGCGAAGCTGCTTGATTAGCGAGGTTTTTATCTATGTGTTGGCCAGGTTTTATTTGTTTATCTAATTTAGGGTCAGCCACACAGTTAAAATCATCTGCTATCAACAGTATTCCTTTACGAATTGTTTCTACTCTTCTCATTATTTTCGATAGGCATCTGATTGGGGCTTTATTAGGTAGATAAATATTGAGTAAAGTATATTGAATCTCAATGATCTTTCCTATCCATATAATAAATCTCCCTTCTAGATCGCTTTCAGAATAATCACATGAATAATTAATTAGATTGGAAAACAATATTGCTACCCCCTTTTTTTTAATTTCATCTGAAGCTTCAGCAATAATATTGAACTTTTTATAGTTCTAATAATGATTATCTTGTTTTTTCCAGTGGGTTTCTTGTATAAAAGAGATTTGAGCTTTTTCTTTAAGTAGAGTATTATATAAATAAGCTCTTTTATTTGGGGAGTTGAGTCCCTGAATGTTAATTGATATTAGTTTTAGCATTTCTAATGGTTAATTTCCAACCAGTTCTATCATTTATCCCCTGTAAACTTGCAATTTCTATTGACCTTTCCCTTTTCAACCAAGTAATTGTACAACAACATTTATAAACAAACAACAGATAGTTTAAGATGCTAAAAAGCATCATACATATGTAAATGCTGCAGATTATGCAGCACCTACGTATTGGAATACAACATGATTCCAACATCAGAGTATCATATGGATACCCACAGGGAGGGAGCGCTTGCTGGAGAAGGAAGGGGAAGATATAGTAGAAAGAGAGAAAAAAAAAATTCTTCCCCTTTTTCTCTCTCTTTTTTCTTTCCTTTTCCTTCCTCTAAAAAATTAAATAATTAAATAGTTTCCTTAATTTATTACCGTGCCTTTTCTCTACTTTCAAAACATTTTCAATTTTTAGCTTGCAGTGCATAATATCTCGTGCCATATTACATTAGATCAAATCTTATACTATTATAAACAAATTGTGATATGTACGTAATATAGAAATTCTGAGAGATTCTTTTCAAACCAATTTCAATTGGAGTAATTAATGTCTCATAATAAGTTACATTAAATCTAATCTTATAATACTGCAAATAGACTGTGATATGTGCATTAGTGTTGTCGCGAACCCGAAATTTTCGGTTCGCGAGCGGCGAACGCGAACTTCCGCAAATGTTCGCGAACGGGCGAACCGTGCGAACCGCCATAGACTTCAATGGACAGGCGAATTTTAAAACACACAGGGACTCTTTCTGGCCACAATAGTGATGGAAAAGTTGTTTCAAGGGGACTAACACCTGGACTGTGGCATGCCGGAGGGGGATCCATGGCAAAACTCCCATGGAAAATTACATAGTTGATGCAGAGTCTGGTTTTAATCCAAAAAGGGCATAAATCACCTAACATTCCTAAATTGTTTGGAATAACGTGCTTTAAAACATCAGGTATGATGTTGTATCGATCAGGTAGTGTAAGGGTTACGCCCGCTTCACAGTGACAGACCAAACTCCCCGTTTAACGCACCGCAAACAGTCCTCTATATACAGAGTAAACATGGCTCCCTCTATATACAGAGTAACATGGCTCCCTCTGTATACTGTGTAAACATGGCTCCCCTCTATATATAGTGTAAACATGGCTCCCTCTATATACAGAGTAACATGGCTCCCCTCTATATACAGAGTAACATGGCTCCCCTCTATATACAGTGTAAACATGGTTCCCTCTATAGACAGTGTAAACATGGCTCCTCTCTATATACAGAGTAACATGGCTTCCCTCTATATACCGTGTAAACATGGCTCCCTCTATATACAGAATAACATGGCTTCCCTCTATATACCGTGTAAACATGGCTCCCCTCTGTATATAGAGGGAGCCATGTTACTCTGTATATAGAGGGAGCCATGTTTCCACTGTATATAGTGTAACATGGCTCCCCTCTATATACAGAGTAACATGGCTCCCCTCTATATACAGTGTAAACATGGCTCCTCTCTATATACAGAGTAACATGGCTCCCCTCTATACAGGGGCGTACCTGGAGCATTTGGCACCCGGGGCGGATCCTTTATTTGGCACCCCCCTCCCCAACTTTGAAATGTAAAAAACAGCTGCAATTTTTTTTTAAATGTATGTTTATGCAGTGTGTGTATAGTGTGTAAAGTGTGTGTATATTGTGTGTATAGTGAGTGTGTATAGTGTGTACAGTGTGTGTATATTGTGTGTATAGTGAGTGTGTATAGTGTGTGTGTATAGTGTGTATAGTGTGTATAGTGTGTATAGTGTGTGTATGCAGTGTGTGTAGTGTGTGTGTATAGTGTGTGCATAGTGTATGCAGTGTGTGCAGTGTGTGCATAGTGTGTACAGTGTGTGTGTATATTGTGTGTATAGTGTGTGTAGTGTGTGTATAATGTGTGCAGTGTGTGCAGTGTGTATGTAGTGTGTGTGTATAGTGTGTGCATAGTGTATGCAGTGTGTGCATAGTGTGTACAGTGTGTGTGTGTAGTGTGTGTAGTGTGTGTATAGTGTGTATAGTGTGTGCAGTGTGTGTATAGTGTGTATGCAGTGTGTGTATAGTGTGTATGCAGTGTGTGTATAGTGTATGCAGTGTGTGTATAGTGTGTGCAGTGTGTGTATAGTTAGTGCAGTGTGTGTATAGTGTATGCAGTGTGTGTATAGTGTGTGTATAGAGTGTGCAGTGTGTGTATAGTGTGTGCAGTGTGTATAGTGTGTGCAGTGTGTATGCAGTGTGTGTAGTGTGTGTATGCAGTGTGTGTAGTGTGTGTGTGCATAGTGTGTGTATAGTGTGTACAGTGTGTGTGTATATTGTGTGTATAGTGTGTGTATATTGTGTGTAGTGTGTGTATAGTGTGTGCAGTGTGTGTATAGTGTGTATGTAGTGTGTGTCCCCAAGCCCCTAGTCACACAACCAAATAAAAAAGCCCCTACCTACCCCCCTCACCCTAAAAAATAGTGAAGGGGGAATAAAATTACTACCCTGTAAAGTAAAATTCAACTTACTATTCAACGTCTTCTTCTTCTAAAATCTTCATTTTTTTAGCCCCAAAAAAGGCCAAATAAAAAGCCATCATACCCGTTGAACTTAAAAATAAAATAAAAAACCTGAGCACAAAAAAAAAAATTAATCCATCTTCACCCATGGAGGGCTCCGTGTCAGTGTTTATCAGGGATCCTTAGGATAGGTGTCAATCCATATCTGCCAAGTGACCCTATGTAGGGGGAACAGTCCCTATTCTGCTCTGTGTCAGTGTCTGGAGGGAGTATCTGCAGTAACACAGAGTGTCTGGGGGGAGTATCTGCAGTAACACAGGGTGTCTGGAGGGAGTATCTGCAGTAACACAGAGTGTCTGGGGGTAGTATCTACTTGTAACATTTATATGCACTAAAAAAAAAAAATAATAAATTGAAAAAAAAATAAAAAATGGTTGCAGCTTCCGAATTAATCTAAAATGGATGCTGTCCAGTAGGTGGGAGGGTCTGCTAGGGAGGGTGTGCTGCTGATTGGCTGTAATGTGTCTGCTGACTGTGAGGTACAGGGTCAAAGTTTACTCAATGATGACGAATAGGGGGCGGACCGAACACCGCATGTGTTCGCCCGCGGTGGCGGACGCGAACATGCTATGTTCACCGGGAACTATTCGCCGGCGAACAGTTCGGTACATCACTAATGTGCATAATCTAGAAATTTGAAAACGTCATATTTTCATTTTCTTTCTCTGTCCCTTTTCCTTCAATCCCACTCTACATATTTAAAATATTCTATTACAGTGATTTAATAATTAGTGATCATTATAGAGTAGTGAACAATTCATAGTGAGTATATAATGTTTTGATTTTTCTCTCTTTTTTTTCTTCCCCTTTTTCTTCCATAATTAAAATTTTACTTAATTCTATTTTACTTAAAAAAAAAAAAAAAATTAAATAATAATAATAATAATTCTTCTTTCTCTCTTTATTCTTCCATCTTCCTTTGTTTCTTCTCTCTTTTTTTCTCCTTCCCTCTATTTTCTTATGCCCCGCTTTTTCCTTTTTCTTTTCTCTCCTTTTTCCTCTTTCCCGATCGTCCTCCATCTCCCTTATTTAATCATCTTCCTCTTTCTTTCTTTTTCGTTACCCCTCCCTCCTCTTCTCTTTTCATCTTTTTTCCTTCCCTTTTTCTTTTCTTTTTTTTTCTCTCTTTTCTTTCCTTTTTTTTTCTGTCCCCATTATCTTCTTTTAATTGACTTTTAGTTGTGTCAGCCATTCATTGGCTTTCTCATATGTTGTAAATGAGGCCCATTCATTACGATAATATATTTGGAAGGAAGCTGGATGTCGCCATCTGAACCTTAAATTATGTTTTATTAAAATTTGAAATATTGGTGAAAAATTTCGTCTTTTAGCTCTTGTATAATAAGAGATATCTGGAATAGCGAATATCTCTTTAAATTTTTCTTCTTTCGATCTATTGTTTTTTAGGGCTGACAAAATTTGATTTTTAGTTTTATATGAATGAAACGCAACTATTACATCTCTTGGAAAATTATTTTTGATATTTGTGGGCTTAAAGATTTTATGGCATCGATCCATTATTAATTCATGGGGATCAAGTGATAACTTAAGGGAAATTAACAGTTCTTTCAAAAAGTCCTTCAATTTATCATTTGTTATACTTTCTGGGATATTTCTAAATTTTAAATTTGTTCTTCGGGCCCGATCTTCTAAATCTGCTATATTAGTTTCCAGCTGATACAATTTACGCTCCATTTCTGTATGGGTATCTTTAAGAGATTGAATCTGAAATTCTGTATGATCTTGTTTTTCTTCTATTGTTTGGATTTGAGTTAGTACCTTGGAGATGTCGTTTTTAAGATCGATAGAGTTTTCTTGGATTTTTTTTTAATTTCTTTCAAAGTGTTGTCCAACAATGATTTTATTATTTCTATGGTGATAGTCGCTGGTTCTATGGACGACGGGGTCATTGCAATAAAGGAGTCTAGAGAAGGATCTTCATTGGTGTCTTGAGTTTTTTGAGGAGAGAAAAATGTGGAGAGTCTCTTTTCTTGTTTTGACGGTTTCTTTTCCATTTTAGATGTAACTTTAGGTTCCTGCGATCGTTTAGAAGCCATTTAAAAAAGAGGGCTTATTCTTTAAGTTCAAACTTATTTTCCAGGCTTCTTTGCTTGTTCACACCAGAATTACGTTTCTAAGCTTCTCTTTCTCTCAGCTTCCCCCTCACTTTCTTTCTTCTTTTGTATTTCTCCAATTCTTTTTAGCAATTTAGCTAATTTAGCAATTTAACAATTTAGTTCCTTTCAGCTCTTGCTCTTACTCTCTTTGCTCTCAGGGAATCTCTTTTGGGAGCTGTCAAAATTATATGAGGAGCCCCCGTATAGCTGGTTATTAGGGTGTAGGGAATATAGGGAGTATGTACACAGAAAGCAGATATAAAAAAAACAAAAAAAATAAAAAAAAATTATATTACTTCTCTCTGTCTCTTTATTTCCTTTTCTTATCGATCCCTTTTGCTTATCTTCATTTAATTGGGGTTATATTCTTTATTTCAGCTCTTGTTTCATTTCATACTCCCTCTCATATATGCTTTTTCCCTTTCTTCTCTCCTTCCATCTGCTCTTCCTTTAATTTTTGTATTATTTATATTGTGTTTGCATTTTTTTTGCATATTGTATTTTTAAATACCTTTATGGAAGACAATTGCCCCTTTAGTTTGTCCTCCAGTAACCTCGGGAGACAAACAACACGGCACCAACATAGATCAGGTATATAGGAAGTCCCCTCATTCACTCCGCCATCGACGGCAAGAATCCTCACTGGACAAGCTGGTTTCCTCAAATTGCCCACGCGGGCATCATCGATAGGCAAAATAACATAGGAGGTAAGTAAAAAATACTTGAGCCGAAATATCCGTTTAGTGTATTTTTGGTCTAAGCGGTGTTTTGTTTAGCGTGGTATCGTGTTACTGCTTCCTCGCGCCGATCAGCTCCAGCGGCTCCCTCCCCCTTACGGCACACACACCTTCCGGTTTACGTCATCACGTCCTGGAGCTGGGGGTCCCACTTTCCCTCCGGTGCTAAAATCGTCTGCAAAGATTTTAAACACAAATCATGTACATATAGAACGCTTGGATCATACCATTCCAAACTGTAATGTATGACCAAAGTTTGGAGTCATGTAAGCACTCAGTGTCAACATTAAGGGGCATCCCATCTAATGCAGTAATATAATAACAAAATGCATAGTTGGGATTGGAAGTTGTAAAAAACCACCAAGAGACCCTTGAGATAACGACATAACAATCTAGGACACAGCAACCTCAAACTAAAATCATATAAGGAGTTTAAGCATTTCAAAATATATGAAAGTAGGTACTAATCATATAGCACAGGAGTGTGAGATAACATATTTAGTGTCATTCTCACAGCATAATAACATACCAAATACGCCAGTTATTGGTAATTATGTCCTCCATTCTCATTTCCAAACGAATGCTTACAATTCTGGATGACTAGACATACTTATTCAAATTCTATAGACAGTGTGAATTAGAAGAACCTAATGATAATAGTGCACCTACGTTGATTAATAATTTATTTGAAACAATCATATTTAAAAGGATTTATTCAATCAAAGGTAAACACGTTGTAATATAGTCATTTAAGTCATCAAAGCTTCAAGATCAGCCTTTCATAAATAACTATAAGTGATGTTGATCAAAAAGATTAAAATATTGTAGGATGGATAAAATAGCAATTATAAAAAAAAATTAATAAAATAAAGTAATATAAAGTTTAGAAGATGGCCCACATCTGGGGTACACAAAATCCACAAGCAAAAAATTTGCTTTGGGGTGGCAAAATATGATCATTTCACTCATTGAGATTGTTTTCATATCTTAGGCAGTACTTCCAGGGATCATATAGAGGGATCTTATAAGGCTAGGACCTCTCTCAGTCTTTTTTATTAACCAATAAGGAGTTTTTAAAATGCTACCATTCTATGTAAAAGCTCATCAAAGGAAAACAATAGCTTATAGACTATTCCTTCCCCAGCAGTACCAGTAGGGCTTTATAAGGGGCTGACAGTCTGTCCCTGGAGAGTGTGGCCGAGACACTAAAAGGGTAATGAAAACAGCAGGATACAAGGAAATATTATCCCACTAATCTTTTAAGTTTAGATGCTTAAAAGGTTTTGGATCTTGTTAGTTAGGTCTTTATGCTTCATATTTTTAAATATAGATTTTGAAATACAGATTGTCCCTGGAGCTTTGGCCAAGATAATAAAAGGATAATGAAAACAGCAGGATATAAGGAATGATTTTCCCACTAATCTTTTACGTTTATATGCTCAAAAGGCTTTGGATCTTGTTAGGTTTTTATGTTCCATATTTTGAAAAACAGATTTTTTAAATTACATATGGAATCTTTATAAGAACCCTTTTTTAGACTTGCTACTACAAATGATTTAGATTCAAAACGTGATCATGAGCAACTTGTAATTATGAGCAATTATGACTGTTGTATACTCCTTTTACGTCTTTTTCAGTTAGACATGGACACTATGGTAAGGATTCTTTATTGATGTTAACATTTCCCTAGCTATTAAGGTCCAAACACATTCGACTCATTGAACTTCTTTCACTGACTATCTATTTCTATACAGCTCTGACAAACCGAAATACCCTCGTAAGACTCTTTCCCATTTTACTCATTAAAATCAGCACAGCACGTTCGTTCTAAATCAGTAACTGTGAGGTTTTATATTAAAATACATTATATATCCCCTCACTACACTCTAATTATCATCCAGTGATATAAACCATTTGAGAGTCCTTATCCCTAGTGAGATAACTAATCTATATTTTTTAAACATTTTATTAATGAAATGTCATAATAAGTTTTAAGATCTTTGAGTCACATGACTCAGACTTCTCAGTAAAGGCTTATTTTTGAAAAATAATTTTTATAGCCCCTCCATATGATTTCCATATTATTTCCCATAACAAAGACCAAACAAATTAATTGTATTACCAATACTTTCCAATGGCAAATTCTAAAAATAGCTCCCTCTCACCTGCAGCAACTTTTTTAAGATTTTTTTACGATTTTTCTGAGCAAGATATTACTTTGCTGCAGAGTAGTGATGTCGCGAACACAAAATTTTCAGTTCGCGAACGGCGGACGCGAACTTCCGCAAACGTTCGCGAACCGGGCGAACCGCCATTGACTTCAATGGGCAGGCGAATTTTAAAACCCACAGGGACTCTTTCTGGCCACAAAAGTGATGGAAAAGTTGTTTCAAGGGGACTAACACCTGGACTGTGGTATGCCGGAGGGGGATCCGTGGCAAAACTCCCATGGAAAATTACACAGTTGATGCAGAGTCTGGTTTTAATCCATAAAGGGCATAAATCACCTAACATTCCTAAATCACAATGGATATGGATTGACACCTGACATATTGACACCTCGACATATGGATTGACACCGGTCCTGAGGGACCCTGATACACACTGACACAGAGCAGAATAGGGACTGTTCCTACTACATAGGGTCACTTGGCAGATATGGATTGACACCTATCCTAAGGATCCCTGATACACACTGACACAGAGCATAATAGGGACTGTCCCCCCTACATAGGGTCACTTGGCAGATATTGATTGACACCTGACCTCAGAAACCCTGATACACACTGACACATAGCAGCATAGGGACTGTTCCCCCTACACAGGGTCACTTGGCAGATATGGATTGACACCTGTCCTCAGAGACCCTGATACACACTGACACAGAGCAGAATAGGGACTGTTCCCCCTACATAGGGTCACTTGGCAGATATGGATTGACACTGTCCACAAGGACAAGCTGCAGGCTTCCTGGCAGGGCCCATACAAGGTGGTAGAGCAGGTTTGTGATACCACCTTTGTGATCGGTGCGGTCCCAGGCACGGGAGGCAAGCACATGCTCCATGTGAACATGCTCAAGCCATACCACGAGCGCACGGAATAGGTAACCGCGATCTGTGCACCTGCCACTGAAGATTCTGATCATTTGCCACTCCCAGATCTCCTAGACCAAGAGGGCCAGAGTGGAGACCTGGGAGAAGTACAGTTAGGAGAACGGTTAGACCCCCAGGAGCGAACCCAGGTCCAAAGACTAATCCAGGACAAGGGGGCCACGTTTTCCAACCTACCTGGGTACACTCCGTTAACCACTCACAAAGTTGAAACCCTAGACCAGACCCCCCTTCGCCAAACCGCCTATCGCATACCCGAAGCAGTTAAAGAAAATATGTGGGAAGAAATTGAGGAAATGATGCAGTTAGGGGTGATAGAACACTCTGACAGCCCCTGTGCCTCCCCGGTAGTACTAGTACCGAAATGGGGTGGCACGACCCGTTTCTGTGTAGACTACCGGAGGCTAAACGATAAAACAACCTCAGACGCCTACCCTATGCCCCGGATAGACGAGCTCCTAGACAAAATGGCCAGAGGCCAGTACCTCACCACAATAGATCTGTGTAAGGGGTACTGGCAAATTCCATGAGCCGAGGACGCCATACACAAGTCGGCATTTGTCACCCCGTTTGGCCTGTATCAGTTTAACAAGAAATTGGATAAGGACCAGCGCTTATTTACCACTTCTCTAATTTGTCAATACATATAGATATTTAAAAAACAGCTGCTATGTATTCATGCGATACCTTCTAAAATCACAAACAAAAAATTGTACAGTAAAAAGAATGAAGTGCTTATGTATTATGGAGATTGTATAATTATTCACCTTTGGGAAATTGAGGGGTGTTCCCTTGAATGCCAGAAAAAAATGCGTTGATATCTATAAAAGATAATCTGACATAGTATAGACTGTATATAATTTTACAGAGATTAATACAATAATATTTAAACTCACAAACAGAGAGCTATAGACCCAGCTCTGGTGTGTATCACTTCTGGGTCCGTTAAGGTGACCCACCCCTATCATCAGAACGAAATTTCTTGTCCTGCAGGGGGGAATGGAAGCACAAACGATTGCGCAATATTGCTAGTGCTGTTCTTAATATATAAAGCAGATTCCCAAGTTAGTACTTACAATATCTGGAGTCAGTATTAATGACTCAATTCCACAGCGTTGTGACGGCTTGGGACTGCACTCCCATCTGTTAAAATTAATTCTGGAACCAGGATAAATTAGTAAAATAAAAGCTAAGTTTATTATAATAAAGTATAAAATAAAATAAAAAAGGCAACAGTGTCCTTTAAAAACGGAACAATGTCCTCTAAAACCGGAACGCGTTTCACCACTTCACTGTGGCTTCTTCAACTGGAGAAAATTATTTTAAAGTCCCTTGGTTCCTTATCCTTCTTAAATACCGCTAAAAACAGTGGGTGAAGGGTCAAAGCAGGTGTACCGCACACGTTGTTACCACCCACAGGTCTATGCCTCCCTCTCGCCTCACTGTTAAAGACGGCCAGGACTTTTCCTCTCTGGAATTGTATCAGCTGTATTCGTTTCATGCTGTGTTCTGTTGTAAATATTCAAAGGTCTCTTGATTTACCGAATCCAATTCTGTGTATTTCTGATGTTGTGCCTATTAGAGAGTTCGTTCTCACAGGATAATTCAAATCCATATCGGGTAATATTTACCCATTTATTGCCACAGTCCATGTTAGTTTATATATATGCATAAGTAGAAGAAAAAAAAAAAAAAAAAAAGGGAAGAAGGTGTTTAACATGTGTTCCTGTTCATTAAAGATCATTTATGTATATATCATACTCTGCCTGTCATTACTTGCTTTGGTGTTACATTCAGTAAAATACCTTATAGCAATAAGTTAGCAGGGATTTTTTTGCAGTGTATAGAAAAATTGTAGCTATATCTTTTTAGGAGTAATACACATTAAATTGCTTTTAGTTTCTATTTATTCCGTTTTTTGTATTCCATATGGACTACATATCTAAAGGTAATTTTTCAATTTTTGTAAACTGCAGGATTTATACCTTTTTATTTCTGTAAATTGCAGAATTGATACCTCTATTTGTTCATAGGGTTCCGTCTTATGTCTTATCTTTTTCTTAATTTTAACCCTTATATTTTCATTTTGTTTTAGAAAAGGAATGATTGGCTGATTTTTGTTCCATAACAATTCATACATTTACAAATAAAAGAGACGAACAGAAAAAGAAAAAATACATTTAACAATTGTTCTTATTCATTAAAAATAATACATATATCACTTTGCCTGTCATTTTTTGTTTGGGTGATTGATTCAATGAAATACCTTATAATGACATATTAGCATAAGTTAGTTCATATGAGTATAAAGTAGAAGAAACAGATAAAAGAAGGGAAAGAGGTGTTCAACATTTGCTCCTGTTCATTAAAAATCATTTATGCATATATTGCACTCTGCCTATCATTTCTTGCTTTGGTAATTAGTTCAGTAAAATACCTTGTAGCAATAAGTTAGCAGTAATTTTATGTAGTGTGCAGAGAAAATATAATTGTATCTTTTTAGGAATAATTCACAGTAAGTTACTTCTAGTTTCTACTTATTCTGTTTCTGTATTCCATACAGGTTACATGTCTAAAAGTAATTTGTATCAGTTTAAGGTCATGCCATTCAGGATGAAGAATGCCCCGGCTAACTTTCAGAGGATGGTAGATCGCCTACTGGATGGGTTTCAGGAGTATGCCTGCGCCTACTTGGATGATATAGCCATTTTTAGCTGCTCCTGGCCCAAACACCTGACCCACATAGGAGCCGTACTAGACTGTATTAGGGAGGCCGGACTGACCCTAGAGCCCAGTAAGTGCCATATAGGAATGGCAGAAGTTCAATACTTAGGGCACAGAGTCACTAAAACCCAGGTCCTCGCATTCCTGGGTACCGCAGGGTACTACAGGAAATTTGTAGCTAATTACAGCACCCTAGCTAAACCTCTCACGGATCTAACACATAGAAACATAGAATGTGACGGCAGATAAGAACCATTCGGCCCATCTAGTCTGCCCAGTTTTCTAAATACTTTCATTAGTCCCTGGCCTTATCTTATAGTTAGGATAGCCTTATGCCTATCCCACGCATGCTTAAACTCCTTTACTGTGTTAACCTCTACCACTTCAGCTGGAAGGCTATTCCATGCATCCACTACCCTCTCAGTAAAGTAATACTTCCTGATATTATTTTTAAACCTTTGTCCCTCTAATTTAAGACTATGTCCCCTTGTTGTGGTAAAAACCTCCCCAAGATAGTAGTATGGGCCCCAGAGTGTGAACAGGCCTTCCAACAGCTCAAGACGGCGCTCATTAAATCACCTGTACTTTCTGCTCCTGATCCAACTAAACGCTTTATCGTCCATACAGATGCTTCTATGTTTGGATTGGGAGCAGTATAGAGCCAAGTCGGAGCAGATGGCGGCGAGCAACCCGGGGCTTATCTAAGCCGGAAACTTTTGCCCAGGGAAGTAGATACACTGCCACTGCAAAGGAGTTCCTGGCGGTGGTGTGGGCCCTCAAAAAGCTGCAACCTTACTTTTATGGACAACTGTTTACCTTACTCACAGATCACAACCCATTGGTGTGGCTGAACAGGGTGTCAGGAGACAATGCCAGGCTGTTGCGCTGGAGTTTGGCGCTACAGCCTTTTGACTTTACAATTCACTATCGCCCTGGGAAGCAAAATGGCAATGCTGACGGGTTATCCAGACAAACAGACCTTGAACAGTGATCTGTGAGTACTCCTCCGGACATCCCCAAGCCGATCCTGGCCTGCTTCAGGACGTCCTGTAAGCCTGGGTACTTATGCACAAAGCATTGTACGATCAGATTACACACATGTGCCATGCACGGCACATGTGTCAACTTGCCCAAATTCAATGCCGCCAACAAATTTCTTACGTTGTCACAAACCACTTTGCCGATCTCAAGTTGGTGCAGAGTCAGCCACTTTTCCACCTGTGCGTTCAGGGTGGACAGGAGTGCTGGCCCGGTGTGACTCTCTGCTTTCAAGCAAGTCAAACCCAAGACGGCGTGACACTACCGTATCCGGGATGTGGAATAGTACCTGGGGAGCTGGGGGGGTGCCGTTGATGTGGAGCAAGACGCAGCAGCAGAAGAGGACTCAGCCGAGGAGGTTATGGAAGAGGATGGAGTAGGAGGAGTAGAGGAGGTGGCAGCAGGCCTGCCTGCAAGTCGTGGCGTTGTCACCAACTCCTCTGCAGGGTACCTTCCACTGCGGTGTCCCAATAGCTACAAAATTTTTGAACGCCTCAGACTCCACCAGCTTGTATGGTAAAAGCTGGCGGGCTAATAGTTCAGACAAGCCAGCTGGCAAGGGGGTGACTTTCTGACATTGGCCTCTTACGCTCAAACATGTCCTTGACAGACACCTGACTGTGGGCAGATGAGCGGGAACTGCTCAAGGCGAGAGACGGAGGGGCGGATGGTTGAGAGGGGGCAAGGAGGACAGCAGTGGTTGACGTGGCTGAAGATGCTGGACAAGGAGGAGGATGGCGGCTTTGAGTTTGTGTGCTGCTTGTACTCATGTGTTGATCCTATAGGCGTTCGTGATGTTCGATCATGTGCCTACGCAAAGCAGTTGTACCTAGGTGGGTGTTGGACTTCCAACGACTCAGTTTCTTTTGGCACAGGTTGCAAATGGCATCGCTGTTGTCAGAGGCAGACACACAAAAAAATGCCACACTGCTGAGCTCTGCAATGACGGCATTCTAGTGGTGGACACAGCATGCGTTGATTGGCGTGCTGTCGGGCTGACCCCGGGTGCCGATGCATGCTGTCTGACTGTGCCAATAGCTCCTTGTGACGACCTCCCCATGCTTCCAACTTGTCTCCTCCTCCTCCTCTCTGTCTCCCCATCGGAACTTTCGCCCTGTTCTTCTTCTTGCCGAGCGGGCACCCACTCAGCAAAGGAAGCAGCAGCGGGTACAACATCATCATCATCACACCGTACGTCCATGTGTGTAAAGCTGCCTGCCTGAGATATATCCCTGTTATCTACATCCTCTGGCTTACAGTGAAAAACTTTTCTTTCTTTTTAAAGGCACGCTATAGAGACACCAGATATGAGTGGCAAAGTACACTGGCAGAGGTTGGCACAGTACACGCTGAAGGCCTGACACCCAGACGCTTGCAGACAACTAACTGCTATTCAATCTATTACAGTGAAAAACATTTTTTATGTTTTTAAATGCAAGCTTAAGCTATTGTGACACCAGATATGAGTGGTGGCACTGGGCAAGTGGGCACAGTATCCACTGTGAGCCTGACACAGAAGCTGGCAGGCAGGCAACTGCAATTACATTACACAGAAAAAAAAGCAGACTGATGTTCTAGCCCTTAAAAGGGCTTTTTGGGGTGCTGTCCTTACAGCAGAGATCAGATGAGTCCTTCAGGACTGTAGTGGACACTGAATACCCTAGCCTAGCTATCAATTTCCCTATCAAATGAGCAGCAGCTACACTTTCCCTCCTCTATCTAAGAATGCAGCTTCAGAATGAATCTAAAATGGATGCTGTACAGGAGGTGGGAGGGTCTGGAAGGGAGGGTCTGCTGCAAATTTGCTGGAATGTGTCTGCTGACTGTGAGGCACAGGGTCAAAGTTTACTCAATGATGACGAATAGGGGGTGGATCGAAACGCGCATCTGTTCGCCCACCGTGGCGAACGCGAACACGCTATGTCCGCTGGGAAATATTCGCCTGCGAACAGTTCGGTACATCACTACTGCAGAGGGATTTAGATAGGTTGGGGGACTGGGCAGTCAAATGGCAGATGCAAGTAATGTAGAAAAATGCAAAGTTATGCACATCAGGATAAAGAATGCACACTATTATTATTATTTTATGTTGAAGATCTGCAGCTGTATCCTCTCTTGTTTGTATGCATAAAGAATGCACAAGCATGTCATACCCTAAATCATAGTGAATTAGGGATAACAATACATGAGAATGATTTGGGAATTGTTATGGACCACAAACTAGGCAACAATGTGCAATGTCAATCAGCAGTGGCTAAGGCCAGTAAGGTATTGTGATGTATAAAAAAGGGCATTAATTCTCAGGATGAAAATATAATTTTGCCTCTTTAAATATCACTGGTAAAACCACATCTTGAATATGCTGTGCAATTTTGGGCACCTGTTGTAAAGAAAGATATTATGGCGCTAGAAAAATTGTAGGAAGTCTCCAAAATTAATAAAAGGAATGGGACATTTTAGGTTTGAAGAAAGGTTAACAAATGTAATTATAGCATTATACAAATATATCCAGGGGCCCATGCAAACCATTGTCTGGAAATCTATTCACAAAAAGGACTATACATAGGACATAAGGTCAGGAGATTGTCAGGTGTCGGTGAATTAGAGGAAAATGTTTATTTTAGAAATTATCTTATATGCCAGCTTAGAAAAGAAGTAAAACAATTGTGCATTAAAAGTGTAGGCACGCAATTTAATTCCAGAACCTATTGAAAATATATCATCTCAGAGTGATTTGCATAAATGTAAATTTCAAGACAGACCTGCAAAAAACGTAAATGTAAATGATGTGTTGTGCTTTTCGGAGTTTGTAAGATGTAGACTAGGATTGAGTGTTCCTGTGCAGTATGACCCAGGAACTAAGGAATACGGATTGTATTGTGTAGCGTACTAGGGAATATGGATTGGTAGGTCAGAACAAATGTTTCGGTAATATTTTGGGCAAGCCTACTTTTAAGTTATTATGTTTTACTTTAATAAGCCATCACATTAAACTAGTGATGACAATAAACTGAAATTATTAGTGAATATACAATTCTAAATATTCTAATTGTAAAGTAATGATACAATCATCACTGTTTAATTTCAAAAACATTTTTGTAGAACGAGTATTGTCACTGCCATGAAAGTTTTTTGAAGAATATTTAAGAACTGCCGGTTTGATAATAAAATTACCTGTGAATATCTACAAGCTAGAGTTTGTATATTTCAGCTAGCAAGAATCTATTGAATGTACAATTTGATATTCTCATTGTAAAGAACTGATGCAATCATCAGTAGGTTGTTAAATGTCAAACAATACAATTCAGAGAAAAGGCAGTATTTACATTGCTGCCTAGGGATGCTTCCACTAGCAGTCATTCGGACAGCCCCTAGAAGCGCTTCCTGGGTCCGTGCTGCACAGTTCTTGAGACTGAAAATATGTTGTTAAATGTGTCTGTGTTTTAGTGATATACAGATATAATTTTGAAAGTTACAATATCTTGATTTTGTTGTCTACAAAGACATAACTGTACCTACTTACATATATATATATAAATATATATATATATATATATATATATATATATATATATATATATATATATAAAAAGGAAGATTCCATGCACTCTTGCTTGAAGACAATAAATAAATAGTATAAATAATGATACTTGCCGGGTGCCAAATCCCCTGGGGATATAGATAGAACGAAAATAGCAGAAACTGGGCTGCACTCGCGGACTTTTGTCATTTGATCCTGAGGAAGGTCCCTGTGTGGACCGAAACGTAGATTTTTTACAACTTATCGAATAAAGTTATACCTTCTCTACAAAAGTCCGTGAGTGCAGCCCAGTTTCTGCTATTTTCGTTATATATATATATATATATATATATATATATATATATATATATATATATATATATATATATATATATATATATATAAAGGATAATCAGCACTCCCAGGTTTTGTAGAAAAACAAACTTCTATTTATTCCGAAATGTCAACGTTTCAGTTCCTCTAGGGAACTTTCATCAGGACAGCAAGCTTGCTGTCCTGATGAAAGTTCCCTAGAGGAACTGAAACGTTGACATTTCGGAATAAATAAAAGTTTGTTTTTCTACAAAACCTGGGAGTGCTGATTATCCTTTACACATATTGAATAGTGCAATTGAGCACCGGGTCATTAATATTGTAAGTAGGAGTGCAAGGTTTTTCCCCTTTTTATATATATATATATATATATATATATATTTTTTTTTTTTTTTTGAAATAATAAAAAAAAAAAACAACAAAAATTATTATTATAGATCTCCCATAGTTTTGTTTTGTTTTATCTCCTTAGTTTTGTTGGCAAAAAGTGTAGAGCGCTCTATGGTTTGGATCTTCTGAGCCGCTCTTCTTAGGCAATTCTCATCATAATTATTTTCCATAAATTGTTGTTTAACCCTTTGCAGTTGTGTATCGCACACATCTGGATCTGTGCAATTCTTTTTCACCCTCAAAAATTGACTAAAAGGTACTCCCAACAGCAAAGATGGATAATGGCAACTGGAAGTCCAAATGAAGCTATTCACATCTACACTTTTGAAAAAAGTTTTCGATTTCAAGACTTCTTCTTGGTCTGTATATAAGACCAGATCATATATAGATTTTTTGGATCTTGTCTTATATACAGACCAAGAAGAAGTCTTGAAATCGAAAACTTTTTTCAAAAGTGTAGATGTGAATAGCTTCATTTGGACTTCCAGTTGCCATTATCCATCTTTGCTGTCGGGAGCATCTTTAAGTCAATTTTTGAGGGTGAAAAAGAATTGCAAAGATCCAGATGTGTGTGATACACAACTACAAAGGGTTAAACAACAATTTATGGAAAATAATTATGATGAGAATTGCCTAAGGAGAGCGGCTCAGAAGATCCAAACCATAGAGCGCTCTACACTTTTTGCCAATAAAACTAAGGAGATAAAACAAAACAAAACTATGGGAGATCTATGCCCCCTAGTTTTTAATTATAGTACTCAAGCTGGCTTTCTTAAAAAGAGTATACAAAAACATTGGCACCTGTTGTGCCAAGACCCGTTTCTTGCTGAAATCCTGCCCAAAAAACCTAGGGTAGTGTTTAGAGGTGCACCCACACTAAGGAACAGACTAGTACATAGCTACAGCAAACCTGAAAAAAGTAAACATTTTTTAATAGGAAATAATGTCTTTTACAAATGTGGCACGTGCAATATATGTAAATTAAATTCAAAAAGAGAAAATTCCACCACCTTCACATCATCAGTGACAAAAGAAGTGTTTAACATTAAAGAGTGTATTACCTGTAATACTAAACAAGTAATCTTCATGTTGGAGTGCCCTTGTGGCCTTCAGTATGTAGGACAAACAAAAATAATTTTAAAAATCAGACTTCGAGAACACGTCTATAATATTAAAAGAGGTTTTGACAAACATTCCCTCTCAAGCCATTTTAAAACGCACCACAATAGTGATCCATCATTACTTAAATATAGTGGTATCCAAAAAGTAGAAATACCTTGGAGGGGAGGTGAACTAAGCAAGATTTTAACCTTTAGAGAAATGTTTTGGTTTTATAATTGAAAAACTTTAGCTCCTTTGGGCTTAAATGCTGAATTAGAACTAGCAAATATTTTGTAGATACAACTATGGTCTATAAGAGAAATTTTGCACCTCTAGGCATTAATAGACAAGATGTCAACTAGTCATCATAAATTTTTCTTTATATACATATACATTTGCAAAAGTATTACAAACAATTCACTATAAAGTATTTAAATACATAACAGATGAGCACATGTTCGTGTATTTTACAATAAGATTATATACTCTCTATAATGAGTTGAGAATTTTAGTTTGATATTATCATGCAATAAGCTTGCGTTATTTTATGTTTTACAAAGTTTTAATGATTGTGTTTTTTCGTGTTTTTTGTTTCATTTTCATTTTTTAATTTTTTCTATTTCTTGCATTTATTGTTTCTGAACTAGTATGACAAGCAAAATGTATAGTTCAGGACAACGTTAAGTTATTGTCATATAATAAGATCTGCAAGTTAACCTTTAAGGATTTAAATGTGCTTTTGCCGGCAAGGTATATAACCGCCGAACAGCACATGAAGCACCTATCTTGAAAAAGCCCACATTAGAGGGGCGAAACGCGTTGATGAGGTGCTCATTCATGCATATATATTATATATTTTAAACTCTTTCTGTGTGGCTGCCCATACGTCTATTTCCCTTTGCTAACCGGAGTACATCTGTGGGCAGGAGGATTTTATCTAACATCCAGCTTGCCTCAGTGCACGAGGCAAACGCTGCCTTCACCTGCAAGCCGGACAGTGTTCTTGGAACGGAGGAAGACTGCAGCCAGATAAGCTTTTGCGTGGTTCTTAGAGATAAGCACCAAAACTTTTTCCTGTAAGGGTTTCTATGTTGGGGAGGGGGATTCTCTTTTTATGTTAAGACATTAAATGCAGTATTATACTATGTTTATTTTCTGTCTTTTTAAAGGGATTTCCAGCATCAGTGTATGTTTCCAACGATTTTGTGGACCTCCTTACATTTCTTTGGACCTTGTCATTATACCACACACTTTGGACTGCTATATTATTATTATTACTATTTTGTTTCACATTGTACCTTCAGTGTTGCAATTTACAGCATTGATACTTTTATGTTCTACTTTTATGTTTTACATTGTATCATATAGCTGTTACTAATGGTTGCAGACACATTTATGTAAGTGCATACCCCTCATTCAACCTAAGGGGATTATCGACTAAGCGCTGACAACATAACCAAAAAAACTTTTCATGCTTAGAATTTGGGAAATTCTTTTTTGTTTAACAGCTGTTACCTAGAGGTACTTTGTACCATTTTATACTAGTATATCATTTATATTATTTTGTACGCTCTCTTTTCCATTTTATTGTATTTCTCTGTTTTCCCAAACAAGAGTAGCAGCAGTTTCCTATATACAAAACATGTCTCTTTTCACATTTAGAGAACAATGTAAAATAGATCTCGCATTGAATAGCGAGAGTAATAACATCTCCATACAAGATTCACAATGGAGAAAACAAGTATTTTTACTTGAAAAATGAATCACTAGAGAAATGAAACTTAAATTAGAAATTGCCTCCCTATAGAAGTACTGGGAGAAACAAATTATTCCAAGAGGCTTACGTTTAATGTTAAGATCAGCTACAGACAAAGAGGACGAGGACTTCAATGTAGTTTGGGACAGAATTTTAGATCACTGTTCTTTTGAACTTATGAATCACATTATATGCAAACGAAAACGGATGCTGGCGGTTTTAGATGAAGAGATCAACAATATAAAAGAGGTCCTTTCCCCACATCTAGCATCATTGGAATGCATTAAACTCATGGAAAAAAATAGAGAAAAAATTAACCTCTATTTTTGAGGAAACAGTTACAACAAAAAAACACAAGTTTAGTAGAGATTTGGAAGACTTTAAAAACAACAGAGTTAGAGATTACAAAAATCATAAAAATATAAATTTAAAAGAAAAACCCTATAGGTCAAGTCCCAGAGGCAAAACATATAATGCCCCTAGAAAATACAATCCACAGAATACCCCTGAGAATTTACCAAAGTCTGGACAAATTAGGAGGGAGAATATTATGTCTAAACAATACACACCTCAGAGAGCCAAAGAAAATGAGTGGACTTTGGTCACTCAAAAAAACAGAAGACATTTGGATAGATCTCAGAGAGAACAAAATAGGAGATCATCAAATACTAATGACCCCATAGGACATTGGCATTCACATAATATATTTGAAAGACTCCAGACAGAGGAAGAACAGCATAAAGAAACGAGAAAGAATCAAGCCAAATCTAGTGTAAATGATTTTTTAGGACCAAGAAGTCAATTTTTCAGACAGAACCATCTAGAACCCCCACCATCCAGCACCAGACAAATACCTTTTTTTAGAGGATGTGGGGGGAGGGGGGGGGGGAGGAAATAGCGTAGGAGAAAATAAAATGAGGAGGTAGAGAAAATAGGAATTTTCAATTTATCAATCACCATATTAACTAAACACCAAACGAAGGTTCTAAATAGAGGCTGAAAATATGCCCCAACTATCAAATCAGACCCATTCACAGCATTTTTGGACGTACAAAAATTTATGCGAAATTTAACCCTAAAAAAATTATTCGCAAGTAATTTTATTCCAGAAACGAATACAAGAGAATTAGATAACTTCCACCATACCACCTTAAGAAACAAATCTAAGTTCTGTCCAACAAATCAAATGAGTGGCCCTATGTCAGCCTTCAATTTGGCAGTCTCTGCAGATATAGAAAAAATTACCAAAACGAGTACCAAAACATAAACAAAATTAAAATATTTTGGAAAAAAGGGCATTAAGGGAGCTATGTAAAAATAAAGAAATTACAGTGAAACCAGCAGATAAGGGAGGGGGGGGGGTTGTTATTCTTAACACCAAAGACTACGACATAGAGTGCAAAAATATACTCAATGATCCTCTCACGTATAAACAACTGAACAAGGATCCCACTTCAGATATGAGGAAGAATCTATTTAATATCTTTGAAAAAGGAAGATTTTTGAACATACTAAACAAAAAAGAATTGGATTTTGTTATGGTGGTGCCCCCAATAAAACCTGTGTTCTACCAGCTACCTAAAATTCACAAAAGGCTAGAAAACCCCTCAGGTAGACCCATAATCTCAGGGATAGGATCACTCACATGTAATCTATCACAATACATCGATGAGATCCTGCAACCATTTGTGAAAAAAGCTAACTCATATTTGAGAGATAACGGAGACCTATTAAAAAGTGTAGAAGGCCTAAAATGGGAAAAAGACTTCCTTATGGTGACAAGTGACGTTACATCTCTGTACACTGTCATCAAGCATGATCTGGGCATTAAGGCAGTGAGGAAAATCTTATGAGGATCCGACTATGCTGGTAGAACAGGTAGAATTTCTTATAGAGTGTATAGACTTCATACTAAACAATATTTTTTTCTGGTATGAAAAGGACATCTACTTACAGGTCAATGGTACCGCTATGGGGACCAGGTTCGCCCCAAGTTATGCTAACATCTTTATGGCCCATTGGGAGAACCAATTTATCTGGCAGGGTCACCAGTGGGGGGCGAACCTGGTCCTCTATAGACGGTACATTGAAGACTGTTTTTTGTGTGGAAGGGAAAGGAACAAGAGCTACTGAAATTCCTTGCTTATATCAATAACAATAAGTACAATCTGTCTTTCACATATAAATATAGCTCCACAGATATAGATTTTTGGGATCTGGTCTTATATACAGACCAAGAAGAAGTCTTGAAATCGAAAACTTTTTTCAAAAGTGTAGATGTGAATAGCTTCATTTGGACTTCCAGTTGCCATTATCCATCTTTGCTGTTGGGAGTACCTTTTAGTCAATTTTTGAGGGTGAAAAAGAATTGCACAGATCCAGATGTGTGCGATACACAACTGCAAAGGGTTAAACAACAATTTATGGAAAATAATTATGATGAGAATTGCCTAAGAAGAGCGGCTCAGAAGATCCAAACCATAGAGCGCTCTACACTTTTTGCCAACAAAACTAAGGAGATAAAACAAAACAAAACTATGGGAGATCTATGCCCCCTAGTTTTTAATTATAGTACTCAAGCTGGCTTTCTTAAAAAGAGTATACAAAAACATTGGCACCTGTTGTGCCAAGACCCATTTCTTGCTGAAATCCTGCCCAAAAAACCTAGGGTAGTGTTTAGAGGTGCACCCACACTAAGGAACAGACTAGTACATAGCTACAGCAAACCTGAAAAAAGTAAACATTTTTTAATAGGAAATAATGTCTTTTACAAATGTGGCACGTGCAATATATGTAAATTAAATTCAAAAAGAGAAAATTCCACCACCTTCACATCATCAGTGACAAAAGAAGTGTTTAACATTAAAGAGTGTATTACCTGTAATACTAAACAAGTAATCTTCATGTTGGAGTGCCCTTGTGGCCTTCAGTATGTAGGACAAACAAAAATAATTTTAAAAATCAGACTTCGAGAACACGTCTATAATATTAAAAGAGGTTTTGACAAACATTCCCTCTCAAGCCATTTTAAAACGCACCACAATAGTGATCCATCATTACTTAAATATAGTGGTATCCAAAAAGTAGAAATACCTTGGAGGGGAGGTGAACTAAGCAAGATTTTAACCTTTAGAGAAATGTTTTGGTTTTATAATTGAAAAACTTTAGCTCCTTTGGGCTTAAATGCTGAATTAGAACTAGCAAATATTTTGTAGATACAACTATGGTCTATAAGAGAAATTTTGCACCTCTAGGCATTAATAGACAAGATGTCAACTAGTCATCATAAATTTTTCTTTATATACATATACATTTGCAAAAGTATTACAAACAATTCACTATAAAGTATTTAAATACATAACAGATGAGCACATGTTCGTGTATTTTACAATAAGATTATATACTCTCTATAATGAGTTGAGAATTTTAGTTTGATATTATCATGCAATAAGCTTGCGTTATTTTATGTTTTACAAAGTTTTAATGATTGTGTTTTTTCGTGTTTTTTGTTTCATTTTCATTTTTTAATTTTTTCTATTTCTTGCATTTATTGTTTCTGAACTAGTATGACAAGCAAAATGTATAGTTCAGGACAACGTTAAGTTATTGTCATATAATAAGATCTGCAAGTTAACCTTTAAGGATTTAAATGTGCTTTTGCCGGCAAGGTATATAACCGCCGAACAGCACATGAAGCACCTATCTTGAAAAAGCCCACATTAGAGGGGCGAAACGCGTTGATGAGGTGCTCATTCATGCATATATATTATATATTTTAAACTCTTTCTGTGTGGCTGCCCATACGTCTATTTCCCTTTGCTAACCGGAGTACATCTGTGGGCAGGAGGATTTTATCTAACATCCAGCTTGCCTCAGTGCACGAGGCAAACGCTGCCTTCACCTGCAAGCCGGACAGTGTTCTTGGAACGGAGGAAGACTGCAGCCAGATAAGCTTTTGCGTGGTTCTTAGAGATAAGCACCAAAACTTTTTCCTGTAAGGGTTTCTATGTTGGGGAGGGGGATTCTCTTTTTATGTTAAGACATTAAATGCAGTATTATACTATGTTTATTTTCTGTCTTTTTAAAGGGATTTCCAGCATCAGTGTATGTTTCCAACGATTTTGTGGACCTCCTTACATTTCTTTGGACCTTGTCATTATACCACACACTTTGGACTGCTATATTATTATTATTACTATTTTGTTTCACATTGTACCTTCAGTGTTGCAATTTACAGCATTGATACTTTTATGTTCTACTTTTATGTTTTACATTGTATCATATAGCTGTTACTAATGGTTGCAGACACATTTATGTAAGTGCATACCCCTCATTCAACCTAAGGGGATTATCGACTAAGCGCTGACAACATAACCAAAAAAACTTTTCATGCTTAGAATTTGGGAAATTCTTTTTTGTTTAACAGCTGTTACCTAGAGGTACTTTGTACCATTTTATACTAGTATATCATTTATATTATTTTGTACGCTCTCTTTTCCATTTTATTGTATTTCTCTGTTTTCCCAAACAAGAGTAGCAGCAGTTTCCTATATACAAAACATGTCTCTTTTCACATTTAGAGAACAATGTAAAATAGATCTCGCATTGAATAGCGAGAGTAATAACATCTCCATACAAGATTCACAATGGAGAAAACAAGTATTTTTACTTGAAAAATGAATCACTAGAGAAATGAAACTTAAATTAGAAATTGCCTCCCTATAGAAGTACTGGGAGAAACAAATTATTCCAAGAGGCTTACGTTTAATGTTAAGATCAGCTACAGACAAAGAGGACGAGGACTTCAATGTAGTTTGGGACAGAATTTTAGATCACTGTTCTTTTGAACTTATGAATCACATTATATGCAAACGAAAACGGATGCTGGCGGTTTTAGATGAAGAGATCAACAATATAAAAGAGGTCCTTTCCCCACATCTAGCATCATTGGAATGCATTAAACTCATGGAAAAAAATAGAGAAAAAATTAACCTCTATTTTTGAGGAAACAGTTACAACAAAAAAACACAAGTTTAGTAGAGATTTGGAAGACTTTAAAAACAACAGAGTTAGAGATTACAAAAATCATAAAAATATAAATTTAAAAGAAAAACCCTATAGGTCAAGTCCCAGAGGCAAAACATATAATGCCCCTAGAAAATACAATCCACAGAATACCCCTGAGAATTTACCAAAGTCTGGAGAAATTAGGAGGGAGAATATTATGTCTAAACAATACACACCTCAGAGAGCCAAAGAAAATGAGTGGACTTTGGTCACTCAAAAAAACAGAAGACATTTGGATAGATCTCAGAGAGAACAAAATAGGAGATCATCAAATACTAATGACCCCATAGGACATTGGCATTCACATAATATATTTGAAAGACTCCAGACAGAGGAAGAACAGCATAAAGAAACGAGAAAGAATCAAGCCAAATCTAGTGTAAATGATTTTTTAGGACCAAGAAGTCAATTTTTCAGACAGAACCATCTAGAACCCCCACCATCCAGCACCAGACAAATACCTTTTTTTAGAGGATGTGGGGGGAGGGGGGGGGGGAGGAAATAGCGTAGGAGAAAATAAAATGAGGAGGTAGAGAAAATAGGAATTTTCAATTTATCAATCACCATATTAACTAAACACCAAACGAAGGTTCTAAATAGAGGCTTAAAATATGCCCCAACTATCAAATCAGACCCATTCACAGCATTTTTGGACGTACAAAAATTTATGCGAAATTTAACCCTAAAAAAATTATTCGCAAGTAATTTTATTCCAGAAACGAATACAAGAGAATTAGATAACTTCCACCATACCACCTTAAGAAACAAATCTAAGTTCTGTCCAACAAATCAAATGAGTGGCCCTATGTCAGCCTTCAATTTGGCAGTCTCTGCAGATATAGAAAAAATTACCAAAACGAGTACCAAAACATAAACAAAATTAAAATATTTTGGAAAAAAGGGCATTAAGGGAGCTATGTAAAAATAAAGAAATTACAGTGAAACCAGCAGATAAGGGAGGGGGGGTTGTTATTCTTAACACCAAAGACTACGACATAGAGTGCAAAAATATACTCAATGATCCTCTCACGTATAAACAACTGAACAAGGATCCCACTTCAGATATGAGGAAGAATCTATTTAATATCTTTGAAAAAGGAAGATTTTTGAACATACTAAACAAAAAAGAATTGGATTTTGTTATGGTGGTGCCCCCAATAAAACCTGTGTTCTACCAGCTACCTAAAATTCACAAAAGGCTAGAAAACCCCTCAGGTAGACCCATAATCTCAGGGATAGGATCACTCACATGTAATCTATCACAATACATCGATGAGATCCTGCAACCATTTGTGAAAAAAGCTAACTCATATTTGAGAGATAACGGAGACCTATTAAAAAGTGTAGAAGGCCTAAAATTGGAAAAAGACTTCCTTATGGTGACAAGTGACGTTACATCTCTGTACACTGTCATCAAGCATGATCTGGGCATTAAGGCAGTGAGGAAAATCTTATATGAGGATCCGACTATGCTGGTAGAACAGGTAGAATTTCTTATAGAGTGTATAGACTTCATACTAAACAATATTTTTTTCTGGTATGAAAAGGACATCTACTTACAGGTCAATGGTACCGCTATGGGGACCAGGTTCGCCCCAAGTTATGCTAACATCTTTATGGCCCATTGGGAGAACCAATTTATCTGGCAGGGTCACCAGTGGGGGGCGAACCTGGTCCTCTATAGACGGTACATTGAAGACTGTTTTTTGTGTGGAAGGGAAAGGAACAAGAGCTACTGAAATTCCTTGCTTATATCAATAACAATAAGTACAATCTGTCTTTCACATATAAATATAGCTCCACAGATATAGATTTTTGGGATCTGGTCTTATATACAGACCAAGAAGAAGTCTTGAAATCGAAAACTTTTTTCAAAAGTGTAGATGTGAATAGCTTCATTTGGACTTCCAGTTGCCATTATCCATCTTTGCTGTTGGGAGTACCTTTTAGTCAATTTTTGAGGGTGAAAAAGAATTGCACAGATCCAGATGTGTGCGATACACAACTGCAAAGGGTTAAACAACAATTTATGGAAAATAATTATGATGAGAATTGCCTAAGAAGAGCGGCTCAGAAGATCCAAACCATAGAGCGCTCTTGTCAGACCTTCCGGCATTCGCTAACCGTGGACTTCCGGGTTCTCGGAGCGCGGCCATTCCCCCTCCTATGACGCGGTCGTTCCCAGGATTCATAGAGAGACCGCGTCAACACCACAGTGCTGGATCAACTCGAAAGCTCCCGCGAACTTCAAACTGAATCATTACTACTTCTACTGTGTATCGGACCCGGACTGTTTAATCGTTTACCCTCCTTCTCCTCTCCCACGACCTCGGACTGTTTTTGGATATTCTCTTGCCTGCTGCAACCTCGATTCTTTGTGGAATCTCTATCACCAATTTGGATTATCGCTCCTTCATAAGTTAAGTAAACCAGATCTGCTCAAGCAGGATATATAACCATCCTAATTCTATGTGGTTCGCTATCTACTCCACCTAACTTCCTAACCTTGTTTCAACTACTAATTAATCATCTGCATCCTAATTTGGAACTTCTCGCTGGTTGTGTTAAAATTGCCTTATCTTAAACAACTTCAACTCAGCTGCTGTTTATAACCTGCCAGGAATTAAAGAGACAGTTCAAATTGATTATATTTTTTATTTTAAAGCAATAAACAATATCAGTTTCAGAAATCTGCAGTTGTTTCCATCTTGTCAACAATTGAGCGTTACAGATTGATCCAGCCTAATTAATGGATACAGCAGATCTCACTTCTGAAATCACCAGACTAAACCAAAGAGTGGATACACTTACTCAAGGCATGCAAGATCTACAGATCACCAATGAAAGAATCCTTACTTATGTAAGGGACTTACAAACACATACTCCTCACACAGTTACACACTCGGCTAGTGACCCTGCTGTCTCCAACCCCGAAAAATTCTCTGGAGACAGGTCCCAATACCGAGAGTTTATCAATTCTTGCAAGTTGTTGATTGCATTAAAACCTCGATCATATCCCACTGAAAGATCTAAAGTTTGTTCTGTTATTTCTTTTTTGAGAGGTGAACCCATGGCCTGGGCTCATTCCTTTCTTGAGAATGATGATCCCATATTGGATTCTCTGGATGAATTCTTTGAAGCCATGTCTCTTCTTTACGAAGACCCAAACAAACAAGCGACTGCAGATTTAACCATTAGAACACTGCAGCAAAGAAACAGGCCTGTCGAAGATTACATTGCTGAATTCAAACGATGGGCACCAGAAACTCAGTGGAATGACATAACTCTACGTAACCAGTTCCGTATTGGGTTATCTGAAGCTGTCAAGGATGAGCTCTCCAGAACTGAACTACCTACTACACTGAATACACTTATCCAACTGTCAATCAGCATTGACAGAAGACTTAGGGAAAGAAAAGCTGAGAAATCACTCACTAGCTCTCTATGGAAAAAACCCTTCACCTCTTCAAAGGCACCGGAGAAACCTATAACTCCCGCTGAACCTATGGAAATAGGGGTTGTGAGAAGTCCTCTTACTCCAGAAGAGAGAACCAGAAGAAGACAAAGGAACCTCTGCATGTACTGTGCTTCACAAGAACATGTGGTCCCAGACTGTCCCCTATTGAAACGTCCCCGAGGTGGTAAGCATGGTTCCACCACAATTGTTATGAGTGTGCTTCCCTCTAAACCAATCTCTCATTTCTCCTCTGTTTCTCTCATATTACAGTGGGACAAAGAAAGAATTACGACTAAGGCCATTATTGATTCCGGTGCTAATGGGGTGTTCCTGGACTCATCCTTTGTTACAAAAAATAAAATTCCTTGTGTTCAAAAACGTAATTCCGTCTCTGTCAGAGTTATTGATGGCTCCTTAATCTCCTCGGGGCCCATTCGCCTTGAAACTGTCCCTTTAAGGATTACTACTAATTATATCCATTCTGAATTTCTTGTTTTTGATGTCATAAATTCTCCTCTTTATCCAATAATATTAGGGATAGACTGGTTACGGACTCATAACCCACATATTACATGGGCTCCTTTCTCTCTCACGTTTAACTCTGCATATTGCCAGGGAACATGTCTACAACACATCCCCATTTTGCAAGTTACTGGAGAATCCACTATACCTTCCAGCTATTCAGAGTTCGCTGATGTGTTCAGTAAAAAGGAAGCAGAGACACTTCCTCCTCATCGACCCTATGATTGTCCGATTGACCTTGTTCCTGGTGCTCCTATCCCTTTTGGACATATTTATCCTCTCTCTGAATCAGAGTTAAAAACCCTCAAGGAATACCTGGATGAAAACCTCCGTAAGGGGTTCATTAGACCTTCCTGTTCACCAGCCGCTTCCAGCATGTTTTTTGTAAGAAACAAGGACCAGACTATACGGCCAATCATCGATTACAGGTCTTTAAATAAAATAACTATCAAGAATCGTTACCCTCTTCCCCTGATCAATGAGTTGATTGAAAGATTAAAAACAGCTACCATCTACACTAAACTTGACCTTCGTGGGGCATATAACCTTGTTAGAATCAAGGCCAATGATGAATGGAAAACGGCGTTCAGGACCCGATATGGTCTTTACGAATATCTTGTCATGCCCTTCGGGCTATGTAACGCCCCTGCAACCTTTCAGCATTTCATTAACGATATCTTCCGAGATCTCCTAGACGTTTGTGTCATCATTTACTTAGATGATATTCTCATCTACTCCAACAACCTTGAAGAACACAGAAAACATGTGAGATGGGTATTATCCAGATTAAGAACACACAAATTATACGCAAAACCAGAAAAATGTATATTTGAAGTCAATGAAATCACTTTTTTGGGATACGTTATCTCCCCTCATTCAATAAGTATGGATACCTCCAAAATAGATTGCATTGTCAACTGGTCTACTCCTACTAATACTAAAGACTTACAACGTTTTCTGGGATTTGCCAACTTCTATAGGAAGTTCATTAAAAATTACTCCAATGTTGCTCATCCCCTCAACCTGCTCAATAGCAGTAAACGGTCCTTTGCTTGGAACGATAAGGCTCAAGCAGCCTTTGATGAATTAAAACGGAGATTCACAAGTGCTCCCATTCTCCAACTACCTAATCCTGCTTTTCTCTACGTCATGGAAACGGATGCTTCTGACACAGCTATAGGGGCTGTCCTCTCTCAACACCAAACGCCTCAAGATCCTCTCCATCCAGTAGCTTTTTTCTCACGATCTTTGTCTCCTGCTGAACGAAATTATCCTGTAGGAGAAAAAGAATTATTAAGTATTAAAGCTGCATTCGAAAACTGGCGTCACATACTTGAAGACACACGCACTCCTGTAATTGTTTATACAGACCACAGGAACCTTGAATATCTTCATTCCAACAAAACACTCTCTGCCAGACAAGTACGCTGGAATCTTTTCTTTTCCCGTTTCAATTTTCAAATCATCTACAGACCTGGATCCAGAAACAAAAAGGCAGATGCCCTGTCCAGAATTCACCAAGATCTTCCTGTAAACGAAACTCAACCACCTAAAATCATAGGTATTATTTCGTCATTAATAGATGATATTAAACATCTTAAGGAAGAAGATCTTGAACTTCCCAAACAAAGCAACCTATCAAAAAAGGACGGTATCTACTACTTCAAAGACAGGTTATACATTCCTCCCTTGCTTAGGAATAAAATACTCTCTTTGATTCATGATTCCCCTCTGGCTGGTCATCCTGGTACAAGGAAAACACTGGAGCTGTCTAAAAGATATTACTGGTGGCCTCGCCAGGACAGAACCATAGAATCTTATGTAAAAAACTGCCCAACCTGTCTGAGATCAAAATCTGACCATCATCCACCATTCGGTCAATTATTAAGCCTACCTGTTCCAGAAAGACCTTGGCAGTCCATCTCAATGGACTTCTTGGTAGAACTCCCTCCTTCGCAACATCATACCACCATTCTGGTAGTGGTAGACCGTTTCACCAAGATGTCCCATTTTATTCCTTTGAAGAAATTACCCTCTTCATCTGAACTTGCGAAAATATTCCTCAATAACATCGTGAAACTCCATGGTCTTCCTGAAGAAATCATATCAGACAGAGGAACACAGTTCACCTCCAAATTCTGGAATGAGATGTGTTCCTCCCTCAATATTCAACGTAAATTATCTTCAGCCTATCATCCCCAAACCAACGGGCAAACAGAGAGAGTTAATCAATGTGTTGAACAATACTTGCGGTGTTATTGCTCTCACTTACAAGATGATTGGATCACGTGGTTACCAATGGCAGAGTTCTCATACAACAACTCGGTACACGCTAGTAGCAAAATGACTCCATTCTTCTCAAATTTTGGATTCCATCCCTCTTCATTTCCTGATCAAGGACTTCCTTCTTCTAATCCATACGTCTCCAACCATAACTCTTTCATGTCTGCCCTCTTCCTCAGGTTACGTGATAACCTTAAAAATGCATCATCTGCTCAGAAAAAGTTTTTCGATACTGGTAGACGACCTTCCCCTACTTACAAGGTTGGTGATCTAGTATGGCTCTCTTCAAAAAACATTATCACCAACCGTCCCTCAAAGAAACTGAGTTCACTCTTCCTTGGCCCTTTTCGTATATTGTCGCTTATCAACGAAAACGTGGTCAGATTGAAACTTCCACCTACCATGAAACTACATCCAGTCTTCCATGTGTCATTGCTTAAACCACACCACTCCGACCCTTTCCTGAGGGATGTTCTTACCACTCCTGATCCCATTTTGGTACAAGGTGAAGAGGAATACGAGGTCCAGAGGATTCTAGATTCACGAATCCATCGTGGTTCCTTACAGTATCTTGTCCGGTGGAAGGGCTATGGAGTTGACGAAGATTCATGGGTGTCGTCCTCCGCGGTGCATGCTCGTCGACTTATCAATGCGTACCATGCTCGCTACCCGTCCAGACCTCGTTGACAGCATCCGGTGGCTGCTTCTTATGAGGGGGGTTCTGTCAGACCTTCCGGCATTCGCTAACCGTGGACTTCCGGGTTCTCGGAGCGCGGCCACTCCCCCTCCTATGACGCGGTCGTTCCCAGGATTCATAGAGAGACCGCGTCAACACCACAGTGCTGGATCAACTCGAAAGCTCCCGCGAACTTCAAACTGAATCATTACTACTTCTACTGTGTATCGGACCCGGACTGTTTAATCGTTTACCCTCCTTCTCCTCTCCCACGACCTCGGACTGTTTTTGGATATTCTCTTGCCTGCTGCAACCTCGATTCTTTGTGGAATCTCTATCACCAATTTGGATTATCGCTCCTTCATAAGTTAAGTAAACCAGATCTGCTCAAGCAGGATATATAACCATCCTAATTCTATGTGGTTCGCTATCTACTCCACCTAACTTCCTAACCTTGTTTCAACTACTAATTAATCATCTGCATCCTAATTTGGAACTTCTCGCTGGTTGTGTTAAAATTGCCTTATCTTAAACAACTTCAACTCAGCTGCTGTTTATAACCTGCCAGGAATTAAAGAGACAGTTCAAATTGATTATATTTTTTATTTTAAAGCAATAAACAATATCAGTTTCAGAAATCTGCAGTTGTTTCCATCTTGTCAACAATTGAGCGTTACAGCTCTACACTTTTTGCCAACAAAACTAAGGAGATAAAACAAAACAAAACTATGGGAGATCTATGCCCCCTAGTTTTTAATTATAGTACTCAAGCTGGCTTTCTTAAAAAGAGTATACAAAAACATTGGCACCTGTTGTGCCAAGACCCATTTCTTGCTGAAATCCTGCCCAAAAAACCTAGGGTAGTGTTTAGAGGTGCACCCACACTAAGGAACAGACTAGTACATAGCTACAGCAAACCTGAAAAAAGTAAACATTTTTTTAATAGGAAATAGTGTTTTTTACAAATGTGGCATGTGCAATATATGTAAATTAAATTCAAAAAGAGAAAATTCCACCACCTTCACATCATCAGTTACAAAAGAAGTGTTTAACATTAAAGAGTGTATTACCTGTAATACTAAACAAGTAATCTACATGTTGGAGTGCCCTTGTGGCCTTCAGTATGTAGGACAAACAAAAAGAATTTTAAAAATCAGACTTAGAGAACACGTCTATAATATTAAAAGAGGTTTTGACAAACATTCCCTCTCAAGCCATTTTAAAATGCACCACAATAGTGATCCATCATTACTTAAATATAGTGGTATCCAAAAAGTAGAAATACCTTGGAGGGGAGGTGAACTAAACAAGATTTTAAAAAAGGGGGTATAGGCTCAGCGCTAGGTGGTCTAAAGGAGAAGAGAAAAGAGAGAAGCTGCAACCTATGGGTATGAGGTTCCCTCTAAAGTCCTCAATAAAGAAAGTTAAAAAAACAAAATAATAGGTCGCGCTGTACAGAAATAATACAATTTAAAGGTAAAATGAGAAATATAAAATAGATAGAAATTTTACTCACATATAAATATACATTAAAATAAATATAAGAAAAAACGTAATAGTCCCAATATGTGGTGGATTCCAATAGGCTGATGGAAACTTGATACTGTAGTCAAAATAGAACGCTGGGTCTTCTATGGTATAGGCAATCTTGGTTCAATGATGGGCATGCAAAATAGAAAGACAGGGAGACTCCAATAGTGCAGACTGTATTGGCATAAGTGAAATAGACTGAAATAGGTGTAGGGGAGGTATTTCACTCACCTATGCAAGAGCATGTACTTGCTCAAGTGTAATCAGCATTCAGTGGCGTTTATCCCCCACTGGCGGGACATAGATGCGGGTAATTCCTCGAGATAAAGAAAATAAAATATAGTGCTCACTGTATATAAAATATAAAAGTAAGACTTTAAAAAAAAGAGAGAACGTACTCACATTTGAATGAGCAGGATATACTGCTCAATATGATGGCGTGGGTGGTATAATCCCCACCTAGGATTCTTTTAGACAATAGTCAGCTCCAAAATGACGTGTAACCAGGTAAAAGAGGAAAAGATAATATAATATAAAATATACGGATAAAATAAAATAAAATAAAATAAAAGGTATATGGCAAATATTGCCAGTTGATAAAGCCCTGTGTGGCGAAACGCGTTTTGGCTAATTTTATATATATATTTTATACTTGTACTAATAAAGGAATATTGGCTTTTTTCACCATACATTTGCCATATACCTTTTATTTTATTTTATTTTATTTTATCCGTATATTTTATATTATATTATCTTTTCCTCTTTTACCTGGTTACACGTCATTTTGGAGCTGACTATTGTCTAAAAGAATCCTAGGTGGGGATTATACCACCCACGCCATCATATTGAGCAGTATATCCTGCTCATTCAAATGTGAGTACGTTCTCTCTTTTTTTTAAAGTCTTACTTTTATATTTTATATACAGTGAGCACTATATTTTATTTTCTTTATCTCGAGGAATTACCCGCATCTATGTCCCGCCAGTGGGGGATAAACGCCACTGAATGCTGATTACACTTGAGCAAGTACATGCTCTTGCATAGGTGAGTGAAATACCTCCCCTACACCTATTTCAGTCTATTTCACTTATGCCAATACAGTCTGCACTATTGGAGTCTCCCTGTCTTTCTATTTTGCATGCCCATCATTGAACCAAGATTGCCTATACCATAGAAGACCCAGCGTTCTATTTTGACTACAGTATCAAGTTTCCATCAGCCTATTGGAATCCACCACATATTGGGACTATTACGTTTTTTCTTATATTTATTTTAATGTATATTTATATGTGAGTAAAATTTCTATCTATTTTATATTTCTCATTTTACCTTTAAATTGTATTATTTCTGTACAGCGCGACCTATTATTTTGTTTTTTTAAACAAGATTTTAACCTATAGAGAAATGTTTTGGATTTATAATTTAAAAACCTTAGCCCTTTTGGGCTTAAATGCTGAATTAGAACTAGCAAATATTTTGTAGATACAACTATGGTCTATAAGAGAAATTTTGCACCTCTAGGCATTAATAGACAAGATGTCAACTAGTCATCATAAATTTTTCTTTATATACATATACATTTGTAAAAGTATTACAAACAATTCACTATAAAGTATTTAAATACATAACAGATGAGCACATGTTCGTGTATTTTACAATAAGATTATATACTCTCTATAATGAGTTGAGAATTTTAGTTTGATATTATTATGCAATAAGCTTGCGTTATTTTATATGTTTTACAAAGTTTTAATGATTGTGTTATTTTGTGTTTTTTGTTTCATTTTCATTTTTTCATTTTTTCTATTTCTTGCATTTATTGTTTCTGAACTAGTATGACAAGCAAAATGTATAGTTCAGGACAACGTTAAGTTATGGTCATATAATAAGATCTGCAAGTTAACCTTTAAGGATTTAAATGTGCTTTTGCCGGCAAGGTATATAACCGCCGAACAGCACATGAAGCACCTATCTTGAAAAAGCCCACATTAGAGGGGCGAAACGCGTTGATGAGGTGCTCATTCATGCATATATATTATATATTTTAAACTCTTTCTGTGTGGCTGCCCATACGTCTATTTCCCTTTGCTAACCGGAGTACATCTGCGGGCAGGAGGATTTTATTTAACATCCAGCTTGCCTCAGTGCACGAGGCAAACGCTGCCTTCACCTGCCAGCCGGACAGTGTTCTTGGAACGGAGGAAGACTGCAGCCAGATAAGCTTTTACGTGGTTCTTAGAGATAAGCACCACAACTTTTTCCTGTAAGGGTTTCTATGTTGGGGAGGGGGATTCTCTTTTTATGTTAAGACATTAAATGCAGTATTATACTATGTTTATTTGCTGTCTTTTTTAAGGGATTTCCAGCATCAGTGTATGTTTCCAACGATTTTGTGGACCTCCTTACATTTCTTTGGACCTTGTCATTATACCACACACTTTGGACTGCTATATTATTATTATTACTATTTTGTTTCACATTGTACCTTCATTGTTGCAATTTACAGCATTGATACTTTTATGTTCTACTTTTATGTTTTACATTGTATCATATAGCTAGGTTGCAGACACATTTATGCAAGTGCATACCCCTCATTAAACCTAAGGGGATTATCGACTAAGCGCTGACAACATAACCAAAAAAACTTTTTGGGAAATTCTTTTTTGTTTAGCAGCTGTTACCTAGAGGTACTTTGTACCATTTTATACTAGCATATCATTTATATTATTTTGTGCGCTCTCTTTTCCATTTTATTAAACTATGTAAATTGTTACTGGCAACCACATATCAAGGAATGCAATAACTCATCAAGTTTACTACTCACTCGAGAAACAAGACAAACCTAAAATTCAGTTCAATGTTCTAAATGTGGAGAGATTAGAGTACGCACGTTTCACGTCAGGTCACATGATCGCGAGGACACTTCCGGGTACACACGATGGAGGTGGGGGAACTGTATCACGATTGGTGAGTACATTATTTATGTTTTGTATATATTTGTCTTATTTGTGGGGGTACATTGATCCTGAGGAAGACCCTAAGGGGTCGAAACGTCGATCGGACAATGTGTATCCTGTTCGGAGAATAAAAATACCGATTTTTTTATCTATCAAGACCTGTGAGTGCATCTCTTTTCATTCATTTATATATATATATATATATATATATATATATATATATATATATATATATATATATATATATATATATATAATGTGTATATATAAACATTTTATATATATATATATATATAAAATAAAGTAAAACTATTTTTTTTTATTCCTCCTGGATGATATATCTATATACTTCATTCTCAGGTCCTCTACCAGAGGCCTGTGAGTTGGAGTTCTGGGCAGTATCTTAGCTGTTCCTAGAACTGCACTCTACTAGACAGCAATCACAAAAGTCCCACTTGGAATCTGTTGAAATCAGTCCCCTAACTTGGGAGTCACAGCCTCCTATCACAACTTCTTTCCACATCCTTTCTTGCTCTTCTTTAAGTCCACAATGGACTTAAAGAAAATCTGCCTGCACTGATTCAACAAGCAGTAACAACAGTGTAACCATGCAGCATATAAACTCCCATTATAGTTCCTCCAGTGTATATCCAAGCAAGATATATATGGTAGCACCCGGGTGTGCACTCTGCTTGTACCTCTGACGAAGGCGCAATTATAGTGCTGAAACGCGCGTCATGTAGCTAGTTTAGGAGTGAGTTCCAGACTTTGAGCCTTTAGTCTAGACTAGATAGTTTTGCTTCTTTGACTGCAACACTTGAGGTTTTTTAAGAGGGATATTAGGGGTTAAGTGTCTCTGCCGGCATTATCATTTAGCCGATTTTTGTTACTGTTAACCTTGAGGTCCAGCTGGTTAGTGGATATAGGGTTTTGCTACAAGTGTAATTTGGCAGTGGTATTTTGTTACAGCACCCACTTGTTAGCTTATATGCAACAGTTTTTTCAGTGTTGCTAACCATTCCACTCTAGGACCTAGGTTTTTTGCTATAAGTGCTTATTACACAGTTTTTTTAGCACTTTTTAGCCAGTATACTACAATTTTTTCAGGAATGGTTTAACTCTTTATTTAACGAATTTTAAGGGTTTACCATATCCATATTCCAACTTTCTCCCTTTACCTCTCTAGACCTCCCCGTATTTGGGATCAGTTTGGACTCTAGTCTCTATCTATGGGTGGTTTTTGAAGGACGACAGCTGATTTTTCTACAATTTCTATCGTCCATTACCACAATTATTTAGTAACCACTCCTTTTTATATTTTATTTATTATTATTTTTTTGTTTTCTTCGTTATTTTACATTGGTATTCATTTGGTTTTATTTTATTTCTATTAAAGGTTAAGTTTTAGTATTACTACTAGGAAGGGGTTACCTACTTTGGTCGATCTTGATAGAGATTAGGAGTTTTCTATCTCTCTCTAGATCTTCCTCTTTTGTTCTTTGTTCCTATTACGTATGTAAGGGTTACCCCCTTTCCCAGGTTTCCCCAGGCACACTCACGGGCTGGTTGCCCTTGGCAACTAGCTTTTGGTTTTTTCTTTTCGACACTTTAATTACCAGTTGCGCATTATTCAATTTTTTCTTCTTTAAGTCTTTGGTATTTGTCCATCTTCTCATGTTCCTGATGTTATAGTGACTGGGTATTGCTACATCCACCACGACAGTAGTCTTCGCTTCCTTGTCAACCAGCACAATGTCAGGTTGTTTGGCCAGTATCTGCTTGTGATGTACTTGTGGATGCTCTGTGTTTCATTCAGGACTGTGGACTTGACATATCCTTCCTTCCAGCTGGTGTACAGTCTCTGGGTGCTGGATTTCAGATGGAATCCTCCATTCATATGGAGTAGTTTCCAGGTCTTCCAGTGACCAGTTCTTCTCTTGACCAGGGTTTTATACCAGCAGGGTACCTGATGACTAGTAGGGCATATGTAATGATGGCTTGGATCTTGCTCTTGCCTTGGACTTCAGGACCTGTGTCACTCTCTGGGGGTACTTGGAGGTTGCTGTTCTCCTTGCCTCTTCCACATGGTTGCATGTGTTTGTGGTACTCCCAGGTATTTGTAGCTGTTCTCTACCTCTTTTAGTGCTTGAACTCCTTCTGTCCTCATCATCTTCCCTCTTTTTGCTATCATCCGCTCACACTTATTTATTTCAAACAACATTCTGATTTTCTTGCTGTATATTCTAATTATATGTATCCTTGAGTCAATGTCCCACTCATTCTTGGCATACAGCTTGATGTCATCCATGAAGAGTAGGTGGCTGATGAAAGCCTCACTCTGGAATCAGTATCCACTCTTATTGATGATCTGGCTAGGGGGTTGAGGTCTATGTAGAACAGCACTGGGGATAGTGCATCATCTTTGTATATGCCATATTTATTTATTACTGGCATATATGAAGTACAAACATATTCTGCATATTTGATGTTTACCTGTGTTATTGTCCTGGAATTGGCTTCTAGAGTTTTTTTCCACTTGCCCATCAAGTTCTTGATGAAGGCTCTTGCTGACCTTGTATAGAGCCAATCATTCCAGTATCCATGTGTCCATGAATTGTCATAAGCTTTTAGTCAATCTAGGCTGAGCACAGATTGGTCTATCTGGTCTTAGAATCCTGTGTAACTGCTTGGTCTACCAATAGTTGGCATATTTTGATCCTCTGGTGTTGTTTCCAATCCCCATTATAGTATTGCTCATGTGTTGACTCATATGCCCATTGATCGTAGAGGCTATGATGCCTGACAGGGCCTTCCATGTTGTAGGGAGGCAGGTGATTGGTGGGTAGCTAAATTGGATTTTGTTCCATTGTGAGGGTCCTTCATAACCAGTATGATTCTGCCTTGTGTTTGCCAGTCAAGGTGGGGCCTGTGTCAGGGGTGGCCCAGTAGGCCTGATCTTGAAATTAGGAGTCACTGTGTGGAAAAGGATTATCAGGGTCTGCTGCAGGATAACCGCACGCCCCCTGGTGTTGAGCACCAACGTTTGTGCGGCCACATACCAGGGCCCTGATGCAACTTCTGAGGATCCCAGGTGCCAGACGACAATAAGCAGACCTCCCAGGATCTGAATAGGGAGGCTCTGCAGCAGATATGTATCCAGTACAGAAACAAGGCAAGACTAGAATAGACACCAAACAAGAAAACAAGACAAAACTAGGAGAACCCAGAACCGGAGCAGGACAGAAAGCAGAACCCAAAACATGTACACAAGACATGAGGAAAACAAGAACAGGGCAGTACACTGGTTAGCCTACAGCTGTGCATGTGCCTTGGATGGTTCTTTTGTAAACAGGGCATTGATTCTCTTAACCACTGCTTATCTAGTGTATCTGCTCAGTCTGGTTAGCAGTGCTGTCAGTCATTCCTAAGCTGTTTTCAGTGCCACTGGTTTGAGCAGATCCTTGTACTTCCTCAGTAGCCAGGATCTATCCCTGATCTTTCCATCTCTGTGAATTTGATCCAGCTTACTAACTTCCTTCAGTGTTGTCGATATCTTGACTTTCAGATAGTCTCCATAGTGGACATTGCTTCTATTTGAGCCTGATCTTGTAGTTAAGTAGCTGGAGGACGCAATGCGGTCACATTGAAAAGGGGAAATACTTACCTGGATAGCAGCGGATTGCTGCCCGATCCTCTTACCCAATTGTTCCCAGCTGTTGTGGCATCCTAAGGGATGCCGGACACTGCGGTCCCGAATTATATAAGGGTAATCCTATTACCCATAACAAAGATGGCACCTATGTGCGTGTGACATCACACCATCAATGCACACACACGTTTTGGGGTCAAAAGTTACATACTAGCCAATCACTACATATACATAGGCATATTTAAAGACTGACTAGCATTTTCTCAGTGCCCTGTCATGGTTTCCACTTGCTGGTTGTCAGAGAGCACTTTTCTGTTTATTTACATTTCTGGTATTTGACGTTGGCTCATATTGACTTTCCCTACTTCTGGTATCTCTAACTTTTGGCTAGTACTCCGTTTTTGTCTTCGTCTATATCCCTGACTTCAGCTTGTTTATTGACCATTCTCTTCAACATTAAGTCCAGCCATTCTAAGGCCCGGTATACTTTGTTTTGTATTTCATAGTTCTACGTGTTGGGTAATACAGTAGTCGTGACATTATGACAAGGTCATGGACCCTGCAGAATTATGTCAGCACACGTTGGCTTGCGAGAGGAGGTTGGTGGAAAATGATCATGATATGGGATATGGATCAATTTGCCCAGGCCTTCAAAATGGATCTTCAGCCTGATGATCCACCGTAAGGATCACTCCCTCCTATTGTGACTGTTCCCATAGTATATAAGGCTCCTTTGTTATCCTTATCACCTCCTCCTCATTTTGGAGGCAATGCTTAGGATTGCTGTGGTTTTCTTAACCAGATAGAATATCACTGTGAGCAGTCTCCTGGGTCGTTCCCTTATGATAGATCCAAAATAGGTTATCTAATGAACCAATTGACAGGTAAGGCTCTGACATGGGGCAATCCTTTATGGGAAAGCATATGATTATAAGAACTAACATTTGAGCCATTAACTGCTGCCAAAGGAGAAAACCACTGCCAAAGCCCTAATGCGCATTAAGCAAGGTAACAGATCAGTTGCTGAGTATGCCAATTAATTTGCTTGCTTCAGAAGTAGACTGGACAAATAGCAGTTTAATTACTGCACTCTCCGAAGGGCTGTTTGATGCAGTACTTGATGAAACTACTGCGAAGGAATTGCCAGAAAAGCTCAATGACTACATCACTTAAATGATGTATATTGACAACCGTCACAGAGATAGGGAGAGAACCAGAAATAAAACGAGATGTTCAAACTTGTCTCTTGCACCTAATTTCTCCACTCCTGTTTTCCCTACTCCATCTTTTCCTCCAGAACCCAAACCCAGGCAATTGGGGGTAAAGAGATTATCCAAGGCTAAAAAGCAGTTTAGGAGGAATGAGGTGCTCTGTTTCTATTGTGGGAAAAAGGGCCATTTGAGCATATCTTGCCCCATAAGGCCGTAAAACTGGTGCACCTACGAACTGTTCGGGGACCGGCCTTAGGTGTGATGTATATGTCCCCTGTATGCCTCAGAATAGGTATATCATTTTTTGATTTCCGCCCAAAGCAATGAAATAAGATTTACTTGTGTTGCTTTGGTTGATTAAGGTGCAGCTAAGAACTTCATTGACTGTATAGTACCGCTCAAAGAAAGAACCACACCTTTGGCCGTTATGGCCATAGATGGGAGACCACTATCCCAACATTTTATAACACAGGGAACCTTTCCACATGATAAAGATAGGAGCTTTACACAAGCAACATATAACTTTTGAAGTTATATATTCTCCTTCTTGTCCGATAATACTTTGTTTCCCATGGCTTCTCAATCACAATCCACATATTGATTGGGTCAATGGAGAGATACTAGAATGGAGTGATGACTGTAGATACACTCAAGTGTGTGCAAACTGTTACTAGGAGATTGGGCACAATTAATGTACCCACTGCTGCTCCCTTTTCTGCTGAGGTTCCTTTTCCATATTTGGAGGTCAAATAAGTATTTAACTTAAAAAATAGTGATCTTTTGACTCCTCACAGACCCTATGATTGATCCAAGGATTTGGTTCCTGGTACTATACCCCCTAAAGGCGGTGTATACATAGTACCCCTTAAGAAAGCAAAATCATGGAGGAATACATAAATATATATATATATATATATATATATATATATATATACCCACAATGGAGAAAAATAATGGCTGTGTTAGATGTTTAGGGTGTGTAAACTATGGTCACATAATTACCTCTAAGATTTTCTCCAACCCTCATACGGGCAAGGTCTACAAAATTGCCCACATAATTCATTGTCGCACAGAGTTTGTCATATATAAACTTACATGTCCTTGTGGACTAAGTTATATTGGCAAGACTGAGACAGCTCTCTTCGAGAGAATCAGAGGCCACAAGTCAAGTATCCGCCTAGACTACCGTGATGGCAAGTCAGACAAACCTATGGCCAGACACTTTTTAGAGAAACAACATCAAATCTCTACCTTGAGATGTGTGGCGATCGACCACGTCCCGGCGGCAGCCAGAGGGGGCAATCGAGCTAAACTCCTCTTACAGAGAGAGACTTACTGGATATTGGAATTTAATACATTACCCCCAGAAAGGCCTAAAGGAAAAATGCTTTTTATTTAATTTGTATAATTCCTTAGCCAATGTATGATAGATAACCTAATTCCTCGATCTAATATAGTAATTTTTTGATATATAATTGATAAAATGTATCTGATAATTTTTGTACATATTTTTTCCTATACTCACTAATACTCTCACCAATAGCCTTTGCAATAATTAATAGTCACGGTATTTGATAATATTGTGACAATTCTATAATTTTATCTTTGTACATATACTGTCAACATCAAAGTCTGTATTATCCTACACTGATACACAGGGGCGGGCTGGGCCGGGGGGCAGGGAGGCAATTGCCCCCCAGGCCGCCCAAAATTATTTTAGGACCGGCCGCGGCGGGCCGGCCCTTTAAATGCTGCAGCCGCCGAGCGCTCTGTAAAGAGCGCTCGGACGGCTGCAGCTACTTTTCCCTCCCCTCCCCTCCCCTGTAGGTGGCCGAGCTGCACTCCGGTCCGCGGTCCCGGCCGGAGTGATGGGAAGGTGCACACTGAGCACCTTCCTATCACTCCGGCCGGGACCGCGGACCGGAGTGCAGCTCGGCCACCTACAGGGGAGGGGTAAGAAGGGGGGGGGAGAGAGAGCGAGTAAAAAGAGGGGAGGGGGGGAGAGTAAAAAGAGGGGAGGGGGGAGAGTAAAAAGAGGGGAGGGGGGAGAGTATAAAAGAGGGGAGGGGGAGAGTAAAAAGGGGGGAGAGTAAAAAGAGGGGAGGGGGAGAGTAAGAAGAGGGGAGGGGGGAGAGTAAGAAGAGGGGAGGGGGGACAGTAAGAAGAGGGGAGGGGGGGGACAGTAAAAAGAGGGGAGGGGGGGCAGTAAGAAGAGGGGAGGGGGGAGAGTAAGAAGAGGGGAGGGGGGAGAGTAAGAAGAGGGGAGGGGGAGAGTAAGAAGAGGGGAGGGGGAGAGTAAGAAGAGGGGAGGGGGAGAGTAAGAAGAGGGGAGGGGGGAGAGTAAGAAGAGGGGAGGGGGGTGGAGAGTAAGAAGAGGGGAGGGGGTGGAGAGTAAGAAGGGGGGGTGGAGAGTAAGAAGAGGGGAGGGGGTGGAGAGTAAGAAGAGGGGAGGGGGGTGAGTAAGAAGAGGGGGGAGAGTAAGAAGAGGGGAGGGGGAGAGTAAGAAGAGGGGATGGGGGAGAGTAAGAAGAGGGGAGGGGGGAGAGTAAGAAGAGGGGAGGGGGGAGTAAGAAGAGGGAAGAGAGGGAGTAAGAAGAGGGAAGAGAGGGAGTAAGAAGAGGGGAGGGGAGATAATAAGGGGGGGGAGTAAGAAGAAGGGGGAAGTAAGAAGGAGGGGAGATAAGAAAAAGAGGGGGGTAAGAAGAAGAAGGGGGGAGTAAGAACAAGAGTGGGGAGTAATTAGAAGAAGGGGGTAAGAAGAAGAGGGGAGTAAGAAGAAGAGGGGGGAGTAAGAAGAAGAGGGGGGGGTAAGAAGAAGAGGGGGGAGTAAGAAGAAGAAGGGGGTAAGATGAAGAAGGGGGTAAGATGAAGAAGGGGGTAAGAAGAAGAAGGGGGTAAGAAGAAGAATGGGGTAAGAAGAAGAAGGAAGGGGTAAGAAGAAGAAGAGGGGGTAAGAAGAAGTAGGAGGGTTAAGAAGAACAAGGGGGGGAGTAAGAAGAACACAGGGAGGAGGGGGGTAAGAAGAACACAGGGGGGTGAGAACACACAGAGGGAGGAGTGAGAAGAACACAGGGAGGGTGGAGGGGGGATGAGAAGAGCACAGGGAGGGTAGGTGAGTGTGAGAAGAGACCGCTAGGGGAGGGTGGGGGAGAGGAGAGACCACTAAGGGTCAGGGGAGAGCTCTAAGGGACAGAAGGGACAGCTCTATAGGACAGGGGGCAAGACAGGGAGCTCTTTAACACTACGCGCAAACACACACACACACACACACACACACAATGCACCCCTATACATACACAGAAACACACAATGCATCCCTATACATACACAGAAACAGAACATGCTTCCCTTACACACAGAGAAACACACAATACATCCATTACACAGACACACAATGCAACCCTTACACACAAAGACAATGCATCATTTGCACACATACACAGAAACATACAATGCAAACCCTTACACACACATGCAAACACACACACTGTTTTTCTTACATACACACAGAAACACAATGCATCTCTTACACTCAATGCACACACATACAGACACACACCTTGCATCCCTTATGCATACAAACACAGATTCACACAATGCATCCCTCACACACAACCAGAAACACATAATACATCCCTTATACACAAATACACACTGCTTCCACTACACACAAACACACTGCATCACCTGCACAAACTGGTATCCCTATACACTACATACCATAAGCACACATATGAGATAACACATAAGACATCCCCTACACACTCCACTCCCTGTGAGCGAGCTCATGGGTGGGTGGAACAAATAAGTGGACTTATGAGTGGGCCTTATGGGCATACTCACCGTCAGGCACTGGGGCCCAGACCTTGAGCTGTGTAAGAGGCCCCGAAAAAATGGAGCTGCTTCCAATTCTCCCAGAACGTTGAATTTTGTGACCACAGTTGCAAACAGCCTCCAGAGGTCCTGTTCTACACCAGACCAGTGGAGCCAAATTGCAGCCCATCATCATCCTCATCTAATTGTAAGTAGGCAATCTAGTATATTATTAGTGACACTAATCTATAATTTACCTCACATTAAAGGGACACTATAGCTTAATGAAGTGGTTCTGGTGTCTATAGCTGGTCCCTGCAGGCTTTTTAATGTAAACACACACTGTGTGTTCAGCACTGGCATTAGTTCATATGGCAGATTATATGGGTGGGGCATTGTGATGTCACATGGGGGGGGCGGCAAATTTATATTTTGTCTAGGGCGGCAAAAATCCTTGCACCGGCTCTGATCCTGGGCAGGTGCACCAGTCTACTGGTGACCCACAGGAGGGGAGTGCACTGATTGCACTGCACTCTCCTCCTGCCCAGACCCGTCTTGACCGCAGTGCAAGTGCCCTCTGCCCCTAATTTACAGTGGCTCACACTTACAACAAGCAGTGCCTAGAGCCCTTTGCAGAGACGAAAACAAAGAGGTTCTGCGGCAGCTGGCCGTCCTGCAAGCATTACATTAAACAGCTGTTCCCCATGCAGCCACAGATGGCGTTGTGCTGGGAGACTGTGATTACTCTTCACTTCCTCCCAGCCTACAGAGCAGCGCATGGGGGAGAGAGGAGGAGGCATGATTTAATCTTGAATAAATCCTCTAAGCAAACCTTTATAAATTTGGGGGATCAGCTCTGTTTCCACAGTTTATTGGTGTTTACTCTCATCTCTGTATTAATATTGAGGGATGTCTAAGTAGTAACATCAGTGTGTGTCAGCAGGGCCAGCCGTTAGGGTGGGCAAGCTGTGCGGTCATGCAGGGTGCCATGACAACAGAGGCGCCCGGCGGCCAACACAGCTCACAAGTTGGGTACACCAGCATATTTAATTTAAACGATTCGCTGGTGGTCCACTGGTGCACACCAGCAGTAGGTGCAGTCAGATCATATCCTCTCCCTCGTGGTTCCGGCGCTCAGTTAGTGAGTCAGAGCACAGGCTCAGAGATTCTCAGCCTGTGCTCTGACAACATTGAAAGTCAGAGCCGTGAAGGAGCGGGTATGGCAAAGAGCTACTGATTAGCATAACATCAATATCCGTTATAAAACCAGAAAAAGGTGGGCATGGATGGTGAACTGATTTGGTTGCGCAATGGGCCACTTGACTGGTTTTGCCCCCTAGGCCTGAGGCTGCCAGCCCTCCCCTGCTGATACACATAATTTATAGCACTTTAAATCATATACTGACATTAGATTCAGTAGAGAATTTAAAGATACAATAGCATTTAGAATTTACACTTTGCATTTTTTGCACATTTGACACGATATTTTGTATTTTTTACTGTTTTCACTATATTTTTTAACATAAATACTAAATATTATTAGGTACCATTAATATGTAGCACCAGACATACACAGTGCAGGAAAGAATATATGTGTTTTTTTTTTATTGATATAACTCCTTTTGGTAATTACAAATAACACACCTTAGTAGATGGTTCTCTTTTTAGCATCACTTGTATACATATATAAATAGGTATGTTTACACTCACGACGCTATTTATTATTATGTTTCTATTATTATGTTTTCAGACCATGAGGCAAGGACAGTTACATATATGAGATCATGAAGGCAAAAGACACATTTCTCTTACTTGAAATATAGTAACAATATTGTAAAGGATAAATCTGTATCCATATCCCCTTAGGCACGGCGGGGAACTGCTGCTATAGCAACGTCAACAAACCCACGTCATGGACTGGGCTGGCCGATCGCCGCAAAAGGAGATATTCTCCCTGCGGCTGTTGTTTACACAGCGGCGGCCGAGATGTAGATTGTAGCAAACGGTTGCCATGGGACTGTGACGTAGCCGCAGGTAACGATTGGCTACAGCTACTCCTTGATGGGGGAGTGATTTGAGGAAAGGCAGACATGCGCATATGCGCTGAGTGCACGCCAAGCATCAGGGGTGATGTGATACAGCTGATTTGGTGAGTGAGTATTGGCTCACATGACCTTTATATGTTTGTCATTTTAATGTATGACATTTTTTTGTGTCCTGATGAAAGCTCCGACCGGTAGCTGAAATGTTGACATCTCTGGATTAACCAAGAATAAATCGGATGAACAAAGCCTAGAGTGTCGGTATTTTTTTGATATTTATATATATATATATATATATATATATATATATCTAAATATATATATATACACACACATATATATATATATATATATATATATATATATATATGTGAGTATATACTTTACAAAATACAATGGATATTGAATAGTAACGAATATCGCAAGGAAGACTGTATCACTATCCGCAAAAAAACATTTCCAGCCAGGCACAAAAGTGATATTAAAACTTTGAACAATTCTATCACATCTTTTATGCAAGCTCTCAAAATGGAGACAGACCATATCATCAATAGCCCATCAGATCACAGACAGAATCTAACAATTGCAGAGAAACAACAACAAGATTTAAAAATTCTCCTCCGTCAAGCAGTTACAGGAGGCGCTATAGTCATTATATATACAGAAAAAAATGATGAGACAACTCTCAGATCAGATCACTTATCAGAAACTTACTTTTGACCCTGTCAACAAATTTAAAGGCAGAATTAGCTACCTCATCTCATATGGACTACAGATGGGCTATCTTGAAACCCAAACATAAAATTTCTCTTGGTAGATAAGCCGAAACATCCTGTATTGTATACAATTCCAAAAATTCAAAATGATGCCAATAATCCGCCGGGCAGACCCATTGTATCTGCCCGGGACAGCTTAATAGAACCCATTGCCAAATATGTGGACTTCTTCATTAAAGAATCTGTTATGGACCTCCCAACTTGTATTTGCGACACCAGTGACATCCTAAATAGAATCAACAAGATATCTCTACAGGATCAAAATTTACTTTTAGCCACTTTAGATGTACAAAGCTTGTACACAATCATACCTCATGGAGAAGGTATACAAGCATACTGTGGTCCTCCTATTGAGTATTTGCTAGAGCTCCTTAATATTGCCCTCACATGTAATTATTTTAAGTTCGAGGAATCTTTTTATTTACCACTGTCCGGGGCGGCGATGGGAGTGGCCTCTTATGCTAATGCATATATGTTTAGTTTGAAGAAGTTCATATCCTTGGCCCTCTGGCAGAGAAAGTTATTTTGTATTATCGATTTGTGGACGATGTGTTTTTAGTGTGGCGAGATACTGCAGTGGAACTGGAAGAACAGATTACCAAAATTAATACACTACAAATTCCAGTCAAATTGACTCTCACGCACAGTTCCACTGAGATACAATTCTTGGACATCACCATTTATAAGGATGGTGAAAAAAAGACTGATAGGAACGCACTATTAACGGCTACCAGCTATCATCCTAAAAAATTTAAAGACTCGCTACCGATCTCACAATATATGCAAGTACTACGGTACAACAGCAACCATACAAATCGAGAGAAACAACTAAAAGACATGACAAATAGATTTATAGCCAGAGGCTACGGTGTTCAGACACTTGAAATTGCTTTGGCCAAAGTCACAGAAAAATGGGTCCAGGAGAAAAAAGATCTGGTAGATGCCACCACAAAAGAAGCGCAGATGTACTTACCTTTGACATATCATACGGGAGCTACTCAGATTTGCAAATCCATTAAGAAATATTGGGGTTTATTACATGCAGATAAGAATTTACCACTTATATTTCAAAGAAGATCGGTGGTCAGCAATAAGAGGAGTAGAAATCTAAGGGATATGTTGATTCGGAGTGATCCCACACATTGTTATAAAAAAAAACTACAATACACAGGAGAAAAGGATGCTACAAATGCAGTGACTGTGTCACGTGCAGTCATATGAACTCTGGTAGCTCCTTTGTCCACCCCCGTAGTGGCAAGAAAATTCCTATCACACGTTGTATTTCTTGCATGACCGATCACGTAATATATTTAATTACGTGTCCTTGTGGACTATCATACGTGGGGAAGACGGATCTAACCTTACGAGATCGGATCAGAGGTCACAGGTCCGGCATCATGATGATGTTCAGAGACCAGAGGACGGACAAACCCGTTGCTAAACACTTCTTAGCAGCCTCTCACAGACTGCCCACCCTTCAATGTATTGCTATTGACCATATCCCCCCTTTATCCCATGGGGGTGATAGGTCAAGATTGTTGCTTCAAAGGGAAGCATACTGGATCTACCGCTTAAATACAGTGGCTCCTAAAGGCCTCAATTAGCAAATTATATATTCCATGTTCCTTTAGTTAGTTCCATCTTGTAAATATTTTGTGAAATATATTCAATACAGCCCATAGCTTTTGTCCTCAGTAAAAGCTTTTCCCACATACCATGTAATATTTTAGACACATGTTTTTTGTTTGTATAGTCTAATATAGTGATACTGCAATTGGTTTATCCACCCGATCCCTGCACTGAGCACAATATATGAAATTTTCAGTATCTTTATGATACTCAATTTTGTTTGCTTATTTGTAATGTGTATGTACATATTTAGACCAATAATCTTTTTTGTTTGCATATTTATATATGCTGAGTAAGTCCAATGTATATAATTCCTTTGGACAATCATAGTACTTTTCGCATTTAGTTTAGGAGTTTAGGAGTTTGCCATTGTTTTCATAAATGTTATGTGTGTTTCACATTTTGTTCACATTTTCCATCACTTCACTTTTTCTTATGCTGGGACTCCTTTAACTGGTAACAAGCATACACTCTAATTTATGATATTCCAAGTAGTAGTACACTTGGTCTCAAAAAATACCTTTCAATTTCCTCCATATATGATACTATTTTCGCTATTTTCTGTAGTTTATATATCTTTGGCACTTCACTTTAGATACAGCATAGGAGAATCACTTCTAGTTTGTGTACACACAGGCTGATTAGCAATGCAGACGCCTAGCGAGCGTCATCACAATTGGTCACGTGTCCCGTCTATGCACTTCCGGGTTTTGGACGGATCTGGGATCGTCGCTCACACATTATTGGTAAGTAATTACCTTACACTTCATGTATATTCACGTTGTTTACACTGTTATGTTGATCTTGAAAAAGACCCTTGTATGCGTCGAAACATGGATCGGGACAAACTTATGTGATTTGAAATAAAGTAAAAGTTTGAAGAAAGAAAAGTGAGTGCACCTATTTTCTATTTGGATTTCTATTTGGATTATATATATACTGTTCAAAAAAATAAAGGGAACACAAAAATAACACATCCTAGATCTGAATGAATTAAATATTATTCTGAAATACTTTGTTCTTTACATAGTTTAATGTGCTGACAACAAAATCACAAAAAAAAAATGGTAATCTAATTTTTCAACCCATGGAGGTCTGGATTTGGAGTCACACTCAAAATTAAATTGGAAAAACACACTACAGGCTGATCCAACTTTGATGTAATGCCCTTAAAACAAGTCAAAATGAGGCTCAGTAGTGTGTGTGGCCTCCACGTGGCTGTATGAACTCCCTACAACGCCTGTGCATGCTCCTGATGAGGTGGCGGATGGTCTCCTGAGGGATCTCTTCCCAGACCTGGACTAAAGCATCTGCCAACTCCTGGACAGTCTGTGGTGCAACGTGACATTGGTGGATGGATCGAGACATGATGTCCCAGATGTGCTCAATTGGATTCAGGTCTGGGGAACGGGCGGGCCAGTCCATAGCCACACTCCAGCCACATAAGGGTCTAGCATTGTCTTGCATTAGGAGGAACCCAGGGCTAACCGCACCAGCATATGGTCTCACAAGGGGTCTGAGGTTCTCATCTCGGTACCTAATGGCAGTCAGGCTACCTCAGGCGAGCACATGAAGGGCTGTGTGGCCCCCCCAAAGAAATGCCACCCCACACCATTACTGACCCACTGCCAAACCGGTCATGCTGGAGGATGTTGCAGGCAGCAGAACATTTACCACGGCGTCTCCAGACTCTGACACGTCTGTCACATGTGCTCAGTGTAAACCTGCTTTCATCTGTGAAGAGCACAGGGCGCCAGTGGCAAATTTGACAATCTTGGTGTTCTCTGGCAAATGCCAAACGTCCTGCACGGTGTTGGGCTGTATGCACAACCCCCACCTGTGGATGTCGGGTCCTCATACCACCCTCATGGAGTCTGTTTCTGACCGTTTGAGCAGACACAGGCACATTTGTGGTCTGCTGGAGGTCATTTTGCAGGGCTCTGGCAGTGCTCCTCCTGTTCCTCCTTGCACAAAGGCGGAGGTAGCGGTCCTGCTGCTGGATTGTTGCCCTCCTACGGCCTCCTCCACGTCTCCTGATGTACTGGCCTGTCTTCTGGTAGCGGCTCCATGCTCTGGACACTACGCTGACAGACACAGCAAACCTTCTTGCCACAGCTCGCATTGATGTGCCATCCTGGATGAGCTGCACTACCTGAGCCACTTGTGTGGGTTGTAGACTCCGTCATGCTACCAGTAGAGTGAAAGCACCGCCAGCATTCAAAAGTGACCAAAACATCAGCCAGGAAGCATAGGAACTGAGAAGTGGTCTGTGGTCACCACCTGCAGAACCACTCCTTTATTGGGGGTGTCTTGTTAATTGCCTATAATTTCCACCTGTTGTCTATCCCATTTGCACAACAACATGTGAAATTGATTGTCACTCAGTGTTGCTTTCTAAGTGGACAGTTTGATTTCACAGAAGTGTGATTGACTTGGAATTACATTGTGTTGTTTAAGTGTTCCCTTTTTTTTTTTTGAACAGTGTATATATATATATATATATATATATATATTTTAACAAGGTCTGTTTTGACATTCTGTATCATGATTACATCAAATCTAAAGAGGCCTTTTTAATACAGATGTCCAGTCTTTACAATCTTTTGGTTTAACCGTACCAATGGTGTGTTCTGTATCCTGAAGTCTCTCATATAAACCAAACGAAACATTTTGAAAATGTATATCAATTTTTTTTAAATGTAATCTTTCCGGATGCTAGTCCTTGCATTCAATACATAAAGTATACAGAGGTGTGACTGCACTCACTGTTTCTTCTAAGCAGAAATGATTACACATTTCAGATATTCACATTATTGTGTGATAAGTAGTACAGGTCAATGTTTTAGTCCCTCTTGGGACTTTCCACAGCACCTCTTGGTTCCGAATCTGAAGTAGTTATTGCACAAAGTCAAAGCCAAGATTTCTAATGCAAACTTTATTGGTGGTCCCTCATAATGTGTAGATAATACTTCTCTAACTTCTTTAATGCCTGATCCATTTGGTAGGACTGTGTATACGTTCTTTACACCCATGGTAATGAGAATCAGAGTATCAACTTCAAATTCTAATTTATTTAAAATTTACAATTGTATTAAGCACATTAAATGAAAAAAAAAGTATATTTCACTTTGGCACATTAATAACATTAGAACGTTATATTTAGTAGCATAGGCACTTTATATTCAGGCACTTGTAACACCACATTGGTTTCATAAATGTCCTATTGGCAATACACAAGGGTCAACATTTGAGTGTATCTTCCCTTCTCAATATTTGAGCACCAGAGATTGGCCTGGGTAATATTAATAGTAGGAATCATCAGGATTATATTGTTATATAAAGTATTGCTATTCAATGGTAATATGCACATTCGATAGCACTTGCACTGTAATCAAATTGCACTTTTAATTTCACCTAGATTGTTCTGAAAGTTACATGCATCACCATAGCAACAGTTGTGAGTGCTGTCACCAGGGTGGGTGCGGAGCTAAATTGTGCATGCTATGCTACAGAATCTGTTGGCGCTATATAAATGGCAATAATAATAATAAAAAATATAATGTTCGCTAGCGATTAGGACACGCTAGTCATTCCTGCAGGTACTGAGGGGTAAGCTATTAACTAATTTCTTTGATTATATCAGCTATATATATGATTTATTTTAGGGGATCCTGGTTAGTGGCCCTGAGAAAAGTCCCCAAGAGGGACTGAAACGTCAACCTGTACTACTTATCACACAGTAATGTGAATACCTGAAATATAGAATAATAAAGGATTTTCTGGAAAAAAAACAAACAAAACACTGTGCAGTCACATCTCTGTATACTCTACTCTCGTTCTCTCTCTTTCTCTATCTCTCTGTGTGTATATGTGTGTATATATATATATATATATATATATATATAAAACATACTTTTGAGCAAAACCTATAAAATGTAAAATTATATATGTTGATGTCCAAGAATGTCCATATAACAATGTTTCCTTTATTCTGTTTTTCCTTGCTTATAAATTGGTCACATGCAAATGCATATATCTTTAAAATATTTTTTTTTAACCCTTTGGTGAAGTAGACCAGAAGAGAAGGCATAGCTCTCCAGAGTTTGAAGGACCGTACTCTCTAGACTCTTTTAGTTAAAGTCTAGCTTGAAACCAGCTAGGTATAGTAGCCTAGCTGAGAAATATGTTCAAGTAAGTTGGTAGCAAAGTCACACATTTAGAATTTTATTAATCTAATAAACATTTCTCAAGTTTAATATAGCATTTATAATACTATATTTTTTACACACTAACAAATATAAACCTCTACACCCCCAAAGTGACCTTGTCATTATGTTGTGCGTACATGCCAATTTCTTTAGGCTTAGTCAAGCATGATAAAATAATTTCCCAGTAGTAAAGGGCTTGTAAAACTAAAATTAAAATTAAAAAGTTAATTAATGATAATAAAGGCTTAGGGCTTTTTTTTTTTTTTTTTTTTTTTTAAATAAGCAGCTATACTCTCAAAATAAGATGGGTCTTTAGAAGGACTTATTCCAGATGTTATAATTATTGTATTCATACTCTTTTCATAGGCTATTCATTTCTTATTTTGTCAATAATGTATGTATTTTGAAAATATTCAATACCTTTTACTTTGCATGAGTCAAGTATTAGTTTTCTGTGTGATTTAATTCATATCTTGGCTGATGAATTGAATTTAATTACTTTACACAGACATAAGAAAGAACAATATTCTCTTCAAATTCCAGTCAATACTAATAAATGCATTGCTATTTAATTTGGCAACCTGAAAGATGAACAATTAAAACCACTAAATAACAGTCTAGTAGCAATTAAAAGTACTTCATTAAATAGAATTGACAATTCTCAACCCTAAAACACATTAGCTAGAGGTACAATTCCAGAGGATTGAGGACAGATGGAGAGTGATGGGGTTCCTGGACATAAAAATTTGGTTGGAGAATCAGGCATTTCCTACCAGGGGAGTACCATAATATAGTATACCCGTGAAGAAAAATTTCAGACAGGTAAAGTGGTGAGAGACCCACAGATTAACAATGGGTAGGAGGAACATATGCAGGAAGGGGTAGATTGGGGAAGTTGACTCAAAGGTCCGTTCGTGCTTTTAAAGGGCTGTGGCGCCTTATTGGACCCTGGTTTAGCAATGGCCATTTGGTGGCCCTAAGTGCATGAGCCAGCAGATGAGCCAGCTGCCCGGTGTATTAATAGAAATATTAAAGATGATCACACAGGCTAGAACAAAGAGGATGTGGTCAGAGAAAGCATAACATTAGACTTGTAGATTTTTGTCTGAACTTGGGCTAATTGAGTGATTGTCCAAATTCCCGTTTTCCAAACCAAAATACAGACTAATCATGAAACAAAGAAACTTGCACAGTAGACTAGCATGTTCATTTTGAATCATAATTTAGAGTTCCATTGCTGGCGCCAGAATAAAGGGGAATAGTATGGTGAAGAATATATTTATTTTTGTGGTTGGGGCAAATATGCAGCTTAGTTTACGATAATAATTTGTATTATTTATATAGCACTAACAAAATTTGCTGCACTGGACAATGGGTAGACTAACAGACAAGTATTTGTAACCAGACTAGTTAGATGTACAGGAACAGAGGGGGTTGAGGGCCCTGCAAAAATGAGCTTACATGTTAGAGGGAGTACGATATAGTTAATTAAAATGTAAGGATAAGGTAGAAAATTAGGGTGCTACAAAAGTTTTCACTGAGGGCTATTTTGTTTTGTTTTTTCGATGACGGGTGCAGGATAGAAAGCAAGGTACTGGGAGGGAAAGCTATTAACAATTGAATCAAAATGCTTTCCTGAAGCAGTGAATTTTTAATGCTTTTTTTGAAGAAGCAGAGACTGGGCAAGAGTCTAATGGAGCAGGGAAGGGAGTTTCACATGAAAAGGTGCTGCCCTAGAGAAGTCTTGGAGGTGAGTATCATAGGTGAGAGTACAAACAGAGGATAGGTGTAGGTCTTCGGCAGAGCGTAGGGATCTAGACGGGACATACTTGACTATTAGGCAGGATTGATAGGTAGGAGCAGCATTATGTAGTAATTTGTAAGCAAGTACAATAATGGACAAGGGGTCTTCCCAATCAGGTGATCTGTATCTCCTGTCCAATAAAGAGGTAAAAAAAAAGATGATTGATGGTTAGAGGACATCCACTAAATGATGATTTTATTCACAGTTCAAGTGACAACAGATCAACAGAGGGAAAGAAGGATAAGCAATAAAACATTCAATGCTTACAAGCAGGATTGCAGAAAAATAATGATTGGATGAAACAAGTCAAGTTGCTGTAGCAACTAAAGAAACTTAATATAAACAATGACTTTGGTCCTGATGGTTGTAGCAGAGCACTAGTCCTGACAAGGACTTTTCCTCTGCTGGATCCGTGAAGACAGGAACTCTGGAACAAGGCTCTGAAATGTGAATAGCTCTATTCCCCCCAGTAACTGGACAACACACAGTTCTGGGTGTACAACTTGTTTATTCAGCTCAAACACAGCCTTTTTTGACCACCAGTATGGGGTCTCCATACAAAAAATACAGAAGCCCCTCCTAGGCGACTCATTGTCTGAGAGATAATTGAATCAAAACTGTGTAACGGATCCCAGTACTCCAGCTGAGTACATCCATGAAGAATCTCCCAAGTCTCAAGCGCTGTAGTGATTGTTAGTGTGAATATAGCTCCCAATCCCCCAAACATGACCCTAGACTTCATAAAGGGGTAAGATGATTTCTTTAATCCAAGCTCAATGGCCTGAATTTATACATTTCAGAGTCACAGCGAACACACCCAGGACACTCCCACACAAATCAGGGTAATCCCTCCCTGTGCCTCAGAGATAATTGAGTCAGGAACTGTACAAACTCAATTAGCTCCAAGCACAGAAAAGTTATAAAACACCCCAGAATACACATAAAATACATGAAAACCCCACAAAAGTTACATCCCCTGATAGCCCCGATCTGGGTGACCAACATACCAAAAATCACCCAGATCGGTTCAGGGGCCCAGTAACTAGAGCAATTAGGGAGGACCTGGCACAGGTCCCTGTGGCGAAACCAGCCCCGCCACTTGTGCCTGGAGAGGACTGCTTGCCCGCCTCTTGCCTTCTGACTATGGCCCGGGAAGATGTGACCCTTTAATTACAAGATTTGGGCATAATGGATTTTTGTTGTGCTGTTGCTGGCCCTTTAACCCCCAGAGAAAGGATTTGTACCTTTAAATTGGCACTTCAAATGCTGTCGAAGTGCCGAAGTAGTCGAAGTGGCCGCCATTCAAAAAACGAACACGTGGCGGCCATGAAAATGTATGTTTTATGTTTGTGGCATGTATATTTTAGAAGTTATAAATATTGTGTAAAAACTGTATTCCTCTGCCTGTGATAATGATATTACCCATTGTGTTTAGTAATCATATCACAGGCAGAGGGGAGGATTTTGTGTGGGAGTGTCTGTGTGTATTGTACGGATTGATTGGTTGTTCTGTAAAACCCTGTGGGCTGTACTATTTTTGTGGATTGGGAATAAAAGAGACTGTATGTGCCAGTACAGTCAGATTCTGCTTGACCTCAAAACAAAGTGTCGTCTCGTTATTGGGGGAATTGGATTGTACGCTGACTGCCATGAGTGTAACCCTTTCGTATGGTTTTCCTGTTCGGATATTTCCAGTGTTCATGTGTTTTCAGTTCAGGATATTGGTGCTTACAGTAGCTGTCGGTGTATCTGGAAAGGGGAATATCGCCTAGACGGTTTTTAACCTCTGGTGAGCAAAATGGTCCGTTACAGTCCCCCCATTCCCCCATGGTGGGGAACACAAATAACTAAAATGGGGGGGACATAGTGCCCCCACACCTATTAATATAAACAGGGGTACCTAATGTCCCCCCCTGGTCCCCACCAATGAGTGGCGGGTGGGGACCCTAAATATATAAATAATGTCCCCCCCCAGGTCCCCACCCATGAGTGATGGGGACCCTAATTAATTAAAGGGGGACCTAATGTCCCCCCTGGTTCCCACCCATTAGCGGCGGGTGGGGACCCTAAATAAATAATGGGGGGGACCTAATGTCCCCCCAGGTCTTCACCCATGACCGACGGGTGGGGACTCTAATTAAATTAATAATGGGGGGGACCTAGTGCCCCCCCAGGTTCCCAACCATAAGCGGCGGACGGGGACCCTAAATAGATCAATAATGGGGAAGAAAGAAAATAAAAGAAGAAAGAAGACATCTAATTGTAAGTATGACATTTTATTTTACAGGGTTAGTTTATTGCCCTCCCTCACTATTATTAGGATGAGGATGGTAGGTAGGGTGTTTTTATTGGGGGGGGGGGGTGGACTTTTTCCCATTGTGCATCCTGCTGCCATCTCTTCCCCAGTTAAATGATGCACATATACCTGACTGCCCACGTGATCTATAGGAAAATGTGATTCATCAGAACCGGCAAACTTCTTCCATTGCTCTATGGTCCATGGTGCTCAAGTCCCATTTTAAGGCACTTTTGGGGTTGTAAAGGGGTCACCTGCAATGCACTTTATGTTCTGACACCTTTCTATCATGCCTGCAATAATTTTTAAGCAATTAGAGCAACAGTAGCTCTTCTTTGTGATCAGACCAAATGGGCTAGCCTTTGCTCCCAATGTGCATCACTAAGCATTGGGCTCCCTTGACCCTGACACGGTTTCACCTCTTGCCCTTCCTTGCACCACTTCTGGTAGGTACTAACCACTGCATATTGTCATAATTATTCAGATCTTTTCGCTTGTCCATTTGCCTTGCTTCCAGCACATGAAATTTGAGATCTGACTGTTCACTTGCTGCCTAATATATCCCATCCTTGGACAGGTGCTATTGTAACAATATAATCAATGCTATTCACTTCAACTGTCAGTGGTTTTAATCCTGTGGCTGATCAGTGTATCTTATAGTGTAGCTTAGGCATAGGCAACCAACCTTCGGCACTCCAGATGTTTTGGACTACACCTCCCATGATGCTTTGCTAGCATTGTGGGTGTACAAGCATTATGGGGATGTAGTCCACAACATCTGGAGGTTGCCTACCCCTGGTGTAGCTGATCCTATAAAGGTAAAAGTGATGTTGTATTGAGTGAATTTGTGATTGCTATGGCAATTGATGCTAATGGCTTAATAGCATGAGATTATAATTCCTCTATAGGTGTTTTTCTACCAGTTATTTTAAACAAAATTAAATGTTGATAACATAAGATCTGGAAACTAAAGTAAAGTTCCAGCTACTTTACTTACAGAAAAGCTATTGAATTTAGATTTAAGTTCAACATTTTACTGGTCTAAGCACGATCATTCATATTTTCATGAAGATCAATATCTGCAAATTGTATCACCTTCCGCAATTCTATTTTTTCAATATACAGATTCACATAAATATTTACTATGTGTCAAATTAAAATAAACTATTCCTTTTAATTACAAGACTGTTGCAGCAATTTATCATGCAGTAAATAATCTCGTTAACATTTCACTGTGTGTGCTAAGTTAAAACGCATGGTGAAAAATTAAGTCCCCTTGGGTCAAAGTTTTTATTACAAATTCTTGATCCGCTCCTTAGAAATCAGATAGAGATGCTACTTGCAAAGTGGTAGAATTGAAATTACAAGGATGTCTGCAAATGCCTAGCAATTATTCAGACTAAGGTCTACAGGGAACTCAAAGGAAAGTAAAGAAAGAGGGCATAGAAATGTAACATTCATTGAGGATGAACAAAAAATCAGAGTGCAGAGGTGGTGCAAATTAACTCTTTTTTTGTCTTATTTTCAAGAAAAGTCTTTACATTTCTAAGTATCTGGATAATACTTAAAAATATAAAGCATTCTACAAATATTGCTTGTAAAGACTGAAATAATCAGGGGAATGTGATACATGTGACATCAAAATTATATCAGATGATTGAATAACAAACTTGTGTCTTTTGGCCTAGCATTTAGGCAGTTGAGAAACATGCATTATGACGATTGTGGTACTGACTGTGGTAAAAGTATAGCAAAAATTTAGAAAATAGTGATATAAAAAATTAGAAAAACAATTGTGTAAACTGTTATCATGCATGTAGAGAACACAAACTAAAATCAAAGAGAGCAATAACCTAAACAAGTAACTGTAGAGTTAAGTGATAATTATAAGTGACAGCATACATAAATATAAAGGGTCATGTCTTACTGCATAAAAATATTTGGAGATCTCTTAAGTTACTCTATGGTAACATGGAGTGCTAACACGTCATGGGGATTGTTTATGGAACTAAAGTGCATTCGCAAAAGATCTGGTTTGTCAGCACTAGAGTGATTTTCCTGGCAGAATCAATGGTCACCAAAACCCCTTATTTACCAGGAATGGCCTCATACTAAGGAGGTAATAAAGTGACAACCATTATATTACTTTAAAAGAATCCCAAATGGATAAAATGGCGTAGGTTCACTTTAAAAAGTTTAATAAATATTTAAATATTGAAGTGTCACTGCTCTCTGCATGCAGCAACCACACAAAACCCTGGTAAAAGGGTTCAAACAACAAAATATAGATAAATGTTTGCACAAACAATTATACAATTTAAAATTTGATATTCCACAAAGCTTTGTGAAAAAAGATTTTTCATGCAAATCAACATTCCAAAGTGCACAAGTGACAATAATATTCTCATTATTAACTAGGTAACATTAATTGATTAATTAGTTAACATCAATTTATACTAAAACCACCACAAAGGTGTAAAAGTGATTTTCATAAAAGCTCACACAGATGATATAAGCATGCACAATATCATCATATAGTCTCAAAAGTATCTAAGAATAAAAAAACATAAAAACCATCCTAGTGCAACATTGTAAAATAAAGCAAAAATAAACTTAAAAATCCAAATGGTTAAACTCACAAATACAGAGTGGTTCGAGTACCACTTCAACCTGTAGTGCCCAGAGAGGGTCAGTCCCTTGAGTATGTGGGATCCAAGATTGCCAGCTGTACAGACCCTCCCACAGCCAAAAAGATCTTACTTCTAATCTTTATTCAATAGCACAATTTTTATAAACCATATAATCAGCAAAGGCAAACTCCTGAATTCTGAAAGTGTTGCATTCAGGAGCTTGCCTTCGCTGATTATATGGTTTTTAAATCCACAAGATCTCTGAATGTGTCCTGTGGTATTTGGCACCAAAACATTGGCAGCAGGTCCATTGTTCTGAAAGTTGTGAGGTGGGTACTCCATGGTACAGATTTGTTTTCTAGCACATCCCACAGATGTTAAATTGGATTGAGATCTGGGAATCTGGAGGCTGAGACAACACCTTGAACTATTTGTCATGTTCCTCAAGCCATTACTTTAAAATATTTGCGTTGAGGCAGGGTGCATTGTTGAAAGATGCCACTGCCATCAGGGAACACAATTGCCATGAGTAGGTGTATGTGGTCTGCAACAATCAGAAGGTGATAGGTGGTACATATTAAAATAGCATCCACATGATTTCCAGGATCCAATGTTTCCCAGAAGAACATTGCCCAGAACAAAACATTGCCTCCACAAGACTGATATTCGTCTCATCCTGCTGCCATCTCTTCCCCAGGTAAACAATGGCCATCCACCTGATCTAAAAAAAAAATGTGATTCATCAGACCAGGCAACCTTCTTCCATTGCTCCATGGTCAAGTTCTGACAGTCCCATGCCCATTAAAAGCACATTCGGTAGTGGACAGTGTGGCAAAAATGACCTTGCCACTGGTTTTTGGTGGGGCATGTTTGCCAGCCTCTTGCCCAAAGACTATAGGCCCTGCAAAAAGACATGTTAAAAAGTGACTTTCATGGGAAAATGTTCCTCTTCGCCTCCCCCTTTTTCCTCTCCTATTGTTTCCCCAGCAGGGCCTCCTCTCCCCAGCAGATCCCCAACCAGGTCCTGGGGGTAGTATTTGCTGACCCCATCCCAGCAGAAATGCTGGCACCAGGGCAGAGCGCAGTTGGCCTCTGTCCTCCCCTTGTCCTTGATCCTGGAACTGGTCTCCCTTACAATTACCCAGCTGTAACGCTGGCTGCGGGGCAGAGCACCGCTGGTCTCTGCCCACCAAGGAACACCAACTACAAGCTGGAAAGCAACCGAGGGGCAGACTAAGGCTGTCCAGACTGCTGGTTATGCTGGGCTGAGTTTGTCTGGACAACCCGTCGGCGTTGCCATTCTGTTTCCCAGGTCTGTATGTAATGGTGAAGTTAAAAGGTTGTAACGATAAACTCCACTGTAACAGTCTGCCATTATCCCCAGAGACCCGGTTTAGCCACACCAACAGGTTATGGTCTGTAACCAGAGTGAACTCTTGTCCATACAAATAGGGAGTCAATTTCTTTAGTGCCCACACCAGAGCCAAACACTCCTTTTCTACCACTGCATAGCTGACTTCGTGTGGCAGGAGCTTACGACTGATGTAGGCAACTGGGTGCTACCCTCCGTCTTCTCCTACTTGGCTGAGGACAGCTCCCAGCCCGAGCATGGAAGCGTCTGTATGGACGATAAAACGTTTGTTAAGGGCTGGGGCTGCCAAGACAGGAGCGTTTACAAGAGTGTTTTTGAGAGCCTGAAAAGCCGTTTCACAGTGGGGAGACCACAGGACCTGTCGAGGTAAGTTTTTCTTGGTCAGGTCAGTCAAGGGTTTGGCAAGAGTGCTGTAGTCGAGCACGAACCGTCTGTAGTACCCTGCAGTGCCCAGGAAGGCTAGGACCTGAGTCTTAGTGGTGGGAGTGGGCCAATTGGCGACAGCTTCTATCTTAGCCGGTTCTGGTCGCTGTTTCCCACACCCCACCCGATGACCCAGGTACTGTACCTCAGCCATCCCAAAGTTGCATTTTTCGGGCTTCAGAGTCAGGCCGGCGGCCCGGATCTGATCCAGAACCATTCCTACATGAGCTAAGTGGTCCTCCCAGGACTCACTGTGGATCGCTATGTAGTCCAGATATGCGCAAGCAAAACTCTGGAAGCCATTCAGGAGCCTATCTACCAAGCTCTGGAATGTAGCTGGGGCATTCTTCATCCCGAACGGCATTACCTTAAAACGGTATAAGCCGAATGGGGTTTCGAATGCCGACTTGGGGATAGCCTCCTGGGCCAGGGGAATCTGCCAGTAACCCTTGCAGAGGTCGATGGTGGTCAGATAATTTCCCCTGGCTATCCGATCAAGTAGCTCGTCTACCCTGGGCATAGGGTAAGCGTCCGTCACTGTCTTTTCATTGAGCCTCCCATAGTCCACGCAAAACCGGGTCATCCCATCTTTCTTGGGCACCAGGACCACTGGGGAGGCCCATGGACTATCGGAGGGCTCAATTACCCTGAGTTGGAGCATCTCATCGATCTCCTTCTTCATCCCTTTCCTAACTGCCTCGGGAATTCGGTAAGGAGCCTGGCATAAGGGACCTTGTCCCGGGCTATCTACCTGGTGGATGGTTAAGGTAGTGTACCCTGGCTTCTGGGAAAAAGTGGGGCTTTTGAACTGCAGGAGCTGGTTAAGCTGCTCCCTTTCAGTGGGGCTAAGTTGGTCCCCTATCTTGACCTGAGCTACTATGTCTGCGTGGGGACTCTTTTCTAACAGATCTGGGATGGGTAGACTCCTTCCTGAGGAGGACAGCATATGGCTGTCACGTTCTTTGGTCGCTCAAGATATTCCTTGAGCATATTTACATGAAACGTCTTTCTAAGATTGCTGTCATGGCAGCTAGCTATTACGTAAGTGGTGTCTCCCCTTTTCTCCACTATCTGATAGGGGCCCTGCCAGGATGCTTGCAGTTTGTCAGTCTTAACTGGCTTAAGTACTAACACTTTTTGCCCTATGGTGAAGATTCTCTTTCGTGCCCCCCGATCGTACGATACCTTCTGTCTCCTCTGGGACGACTGGAGGTTAGCCTGCACCGATTTGGCTAATTGCTCCATTCGGTCCCTGAGTTCCAGCAAGTACGGCACAATGGGGACACTGTCAGTCTCCATCTCTCCCTCCCAGTGCTCTTGGATCAGGTTTAGGGGTCCTCACACCTTTCGTCAGTAGAGCAACTCGAAGGGAGAGAACCCTGTCGTTTCCTGGGGCACCTCCCGATAAGCAAATAGGAGGTGCGGCAGAAAGCATTCCCAGTCTCTGTATTCCTGAGTAAACGTTTTGAGCATTTGTTTGAGGGTCCCATTGAACCTCTCACAAAGCCGTTCGTCTGGTGGTGGTATGGGGAGCTCAGGAGGGACTTAATCTTGCAGACCTGCCAGAGCTGCTGAGTCAATTCGGCAGTAAATTGGGTGCCTCGGTCGGACAGGATTTCTTTTTGAAATCCTACCCGAGAGAACACCTGAACCAGCGCATTCGCTACCGTATCCGCTTGGATGTTGGATAGGGCGATGGCTTCCGGGTACCTGGTAGCGTAGTCCACTACGGTGAGAATGTAGCGCTTACCGGAGGGACTAGGGGTAGCCAGAGGTCCTACTAAGTCAATGGCAACCCTGCTGAAGGGTTCCTCTACAATGGGCATATTTACTAGGTGAGCTTTAGGGTGATCGCCTCTCCTCCCTACTCGCTGACACACATCGCAGGTATTACAATAAGTTCTGACATCAGCGTGCACCCCTGGCCAAAAGAACGTGTGGGTGATGCGGTGTAGTGTGCGGGTTACAGCTAGGTGACCTGCCAATGGGATGTCGTGTCCTATCTTGAGTATTTCTCGACGGTATTTGTGGGGCACTACCAGATGTCGCCTATGCTGCCCCCTTTTCTCTGTCAAGCGATATAGCTTTCCTTTTTCCCATAAAAAGGTTTCGTTATCTAACCCGCCCCCTCTGGTCTCTGCTCGTTCCCGGTACTTTTGTAATGTCGGGTCAGTCTTAGACTCTGTCTCAAAAGCATCTGGGGTGTCCCAGGGTATGGGACCTAAAGGGTCAGTCCAGGTCGGGGTAGATCTTACCTGTGTCTCCCGCACTGGTGAGGGTTCTCGCTCTGTCCGGGCTTGGGCTCGAGTAGTTACCGGATTTGCCTCATTGTTGTATACTGGAGAATAGGCAGAAGTCATGGGGCCCAAATCGTTGCCCAGTAGTACTTTGGGAGGCAAATTATCCATTATGCCCACGTTCACGGCCCTTTTCCCCGCTCCCCAATCAAGATGTACTTTAGCGGTCGGAATTTTGTACACATCCCCCCCGCCACTCTAACGGCCACAGTCTATCCTGATCGCTTGTGCTCCGGCACCAAATGGCTCTGGACCAGTGTAACGGTAGCCCCCGTGTCTCTTAGACCCTCAGTAGATCGACCCTCGAGCCATACCTTCTGCCTATGGTGCTGGTGGTTATCCGAAGCAGCATATACAGGATCTGCTTCATGGAGTGGTCCCAAATACTCTTCCATAGGGGCCTCTTGGTTAACACAGAGTGCCCGGGCAGGACAAGATGACCCAGAGGGGTAATTATAATTCCGGGCGGTCTGGTGTGCATTAAGAGGGCAGCTTGCCATACGGTGTCCTGGTTGCTTGCATCAGTAGCAGGTCAGTCTGGGATGATCAGAGGGATTGTTATTAGGTAGTCCCGAGTACTGTACGGGCCCCGCGGGCACCGGAGCTCGGAATTCGGTACGTGGCGACGTACGGTAAATATCCTTGTGTTCGACCCATGCCGGAGTTCGGTAGTTTGAGGGTTCGTGTAGACGGGAGTCGTAATGCTCATCAGCCAATTAGGCTGCTTCTTCTAAGGTAGCAGGTCGTCTGTCTCGCAGCCATTCCTTCCCCTGCTGCTCCATGCCGTTATAAAATTGTTCTAATAGGAATAACTGTAAAATTTCCTCACCGGTCACGGCTTTACTTCCGCTCATCCAGTGATTTGCCGCTCTCCGCATTTGGTGCGCCCATTCCTTATGCGTGTCGTTAGGCTTCTTCTTCGTGCTACAAAATTGTCGGCGATACGTACCGCAAAAGTGTATCTTTGACAAGCGCATACTGTGTTACTTCCTCAGCGCCCAGAGTCCGGAATGCTTCCAGGGCTCGCCCGGATAGTTTCCCAGACAATATCGTGGGCCACTCTCTGTTGGGAATCTGGTGCAGTTCGCATTGCCTTTCGAAGTCCGCCACATATTCGTCGAATCCTGTCTCGTTCTCCCGGAAGGGTCTAAAAGCCGCATAGGGTATCTTTGGCCTCCCGGTATTTTCGACAGGAACGATTACCTGCGGTGCTTCGGCGTTGCGGTGTGCGGTCACTAGGCTGAGTTTGTGGGCTCTAGCTTTCCGTATATCCTCGTCCGCTTCTGCCATCAGTTGCTGCACCAGTTCCATAGGCGGGTTCGGCCCGTATAGCGAGAGCCTCTCCAGAACAATCCTGGTCTTTTCGTCACTACTTGTGGTCGGGGTTTCTGCCATCGTGAAGCTCTGATCCAGTTCGGTTAATTCTGCGATCAGTTCCCTTCTCGGACAGTTGCTGGCGTTCCCCCCTCGGCTTTCGAGTAAATCCTTTAGGGTCGTACGTTTCAATTTGTCGTAAGCGCTCTCCATCCATTCAGTATCGCTCCTAGGAATTCCAGGAAAATCCCGCCGCTGCCACCAAATGTTACGGTTACTCCCAGGCTAGCTGGAAAGTGGACCGCTTGGAAAGTCTGGATCCCAGTTTAGAGAGAGAGAGAAGCCGCTTTGTCTCGATATCCAGAAGGATCCTGTAAGTGTAGAACAATCCCACTAGCTATTTTACAGCTAGGATACTCTTTCCCCACAAAACGAGTCAAGGCTGCGATTTGAAGGTCAAACAAGAACTGATTTTAATGGCACACAGGGATCGGTATTTATGCAAAATCTCAGGTCCAGGGACTGCCACCTCTGGACCTGATGGGATACAGGGATAACACAAGGCATAAACCAATAAGAATACAATGTATCATTTGAATTTGCTACCGCCCAGCTTGGAGATAATTAATCCAACGGTTACAATAATACAATTATCTCCAAGCGCCCAAAACCCACGTTTATTTTACACACAGAAAACACATTAAAAATACATAACTCTAACAGTTTCATAGATACTTTGTACTTTCACCACTCATTTTATAGCTCCAGTCTGTGTACACTAGTTCACCGAATAGCGACTCAAACTCACAAACCCGTTGCTGTATTTTGTCAAGAGAAAGTCTGTTCGTGTGTTTGGGTCGCAGGCTGAAATGGCGGCCATGTTTTTAGGTGCAACAATAGGCAGCGAACCTCGGCGTCAACTCGTGGTACTAATAACGGCCAGAGTTGTGCCCGAATCCCTGCTCTCTGGCTGGATGGGGTCGCTGTTCGGTATACGAAGTTAGCCCTCCATGAAGGGGCACTTAGCCTGTGGTTAACCGCAACATTCTACATTCTAATTTATGCCACATGCCAGATTGAAGGTGGTCCCCGTTCGTGCCTCTTTCGGTAATTTAACCATCGGTAGATAAGGCACGAACAGATATATACTGGGGCCGTCAATTAGCCTGCGGTTAACCGCAAACCGCAACTCCCTGGGTGATCAATTGGTGGTACACGCTCTCAGCCAGGTGGTCGACCGTTCGGTAGTTGGATAGGTGACCGGGTTAAGTGGCGGCACACGCCAGGAGCCGGGTGGTCGGTTGTTCATTTGACGAACCGGGGTATATAAAATCCATTCGGGAGAGGGTGCAGCATTCAAGTACCGAAGCCATAGTATCATAAAATAGTCAATATAATCCGGGTTAATAACAGTTTTTTTAACACTAGTAAAATAGACAATAATATAAAAGGTCTTATAATCACAATTGATTGAGCAGGAACTACTGCTCAATGATTGAAACGTAGGTGGTATAATCCCCACCCGGGATTCTTTGGTGAGTTCTTCTTTGAATATGTAGATAGGTGACTAGGTTAAAAAGTGAATGAATGAATAAATACATAAAAAATAAATAAAGGAAAAAAGTATATGGCTCAGAGAAATAAAAATAGCCAATATTCCTTTAATTTTACAATGTAAATTAAAATAAACCACAACACGTTTAGCCAACATAGGGCTTCATCAAATGGTAATAGAAACCACTTATATAGTTACATAGCTGAAAAGAGACTTGCCTCCATCAAGTTCAGCCTTGCTCACATATGTTTTTGTTGTTGATGCAAAAGAAGGCAAAAAACCTAGCCCAATTTTGCAACAAACTAGAAAAAAATTCCTTCTTGACCCCAAAATAGCAGTCAGATGTCTCCTTGGATCAAGCAGCTATTAACCCCCTAATTAGAAATGATATCCCTCTATGTTATGTTTTTGCAAGTATTTATCCAATTGCAGTTTAAACATCTGTATGGACTCTGATAAAACCACCTCTACAAGCTGAGAATTCCATATCCTTATTGCTCTTACTGTAAAAAAAAAGTTTCTTTGCCTTACATGTGTGAGCTTGTGTCCTATGTATAGCCCTGTTTATGAATAGATTTCCAGACAATTGTATGTACTGGCCCCGAATATATTTGTATAATGTTATCATATCCCATCTGAGGTGCTGTTTTTCCAAACTAAAGAGATTTAAAGTTTGTAACCTTTCTTCGTAACTAAAATGCTCCAATCCTTTTATCAATTTTGTAGCTTGTCTCTGCACTTTTTCTAGTGCCATAATATCCTTCTTTAGAACAGGTGCCCAAAATTGCACAGTATATTCAAGGTGTGGTCTTACCAGCGATTTATAAAGAGGCAAAATTACATTTTCTTCCCGAGAATCTATGCCTCTATTTATACATGACAAAACCTTACTGGCCTTAGCAACTGCAAATTGACATTGTATATTGCTGCCTAATTTGTTGTCTACAACAATTCCCAAAGCCTTGTCATGTGTGGTTATCCCTAATTCACTGCCATTTAGGGTGTAAGTTGCTTGTGCATTCTTGACCCTGAAGTTCGTAACTTTGCATTATCTACATTAAATTTCAACTGCCATTTTAGTGCCCAGTCCCCCAATCTATCCAAATCCCTCTGCAACAAAGCAATATCTTGCTCACATTCTATTACTATACAAAGTTTTGTGTTATCTGCAAACACTGAAACATAGCTTCCAATGCCTATTTCAAGATCATTTATAAATATGTTAAATAGAAGCAGTCCCAAAACAGAACCCTGAGGGACACCACTTACCACTTTTGTCCAGCCTGAAAATGTACCATTAATGACAACTCGTTGTACTCTATCCTTAAGCCAATGTTCTACCCAAGAACATGAATATTCATCTACACCAATTTCTTTTAGTTTGAAGATTAACCTATTGTGAGGAACCGTATCAAATGCCTTGGCAAAATCCAAGTATTTCACATCCACTGCAACACCCTGATCTATACTTCTATTTACTTCTTCATAGAATGCAAATAGGTTAGTTTGACATGACTTATGTTTCATAAAACCATGTTGATTATTGCTAATAACAAAATTCTTCCCAATGAATTCCTTATTTTCCCAGTCACAGAAGCTCACATGTCTATAATTTCCAGGCAAGGATTTTAAATATAAATAAATATAAGATTTATTTTAAATATAGGAATGACATCTGCCTTCCTCCAATCCTCCAGTACAATACCTGAAACAAAAGAATCTTGAAAAAGTAAATATAGAGGTTCACTTATTTCCCCACTTAGCTCCTTAAGTACTTGGGGGTGAATACCGTCAGGCTTTATTTACATTCATTTTCTTTAAAGGACCACTCTAGGCACCCAGACCACTTCAGCTTAATGAAGTGGTGTGGGTGCCAGGTCCTTCTAGGGTTAACCCATTTTTTCATAAACATAGCAGTTTCAGAGAAACTGCTATGTTTGTGAATGGGTTAAGCCTTCCCCTATTTCCTCTAGTGGCTGTCTCATTGACAGCCGCTAGAGGCGCTTGCGTGATTCTCACTGTGAAAATCACAGTGAGAGCACGCAAGCGTCCATAGGAAAGCATTATGAATGCTTTCCTATGTGACCGGCTGAATGCGCGCGCAGCTCTTGCCGCGCGTGCGCATTCAGCCAACGGGGAGGAGAAGAGGAGGATCGGAGGAGGAGAGCTCTCCGCCCACCGCTGGAAAAAGGTAAGTTTTAAACACTTTCCCCTTTCCAGAGCCGGGCGGGAGGGGGTCGCTGAGGGTGGGGGCACCCTCAGGGCACTCTAGTGCCAGGAAAACGAGTATGTTTTCCTGGCACTAGAGTGGTCCTTTAACTGCTGTAGCACCTTGTCTAGAGTCATCCAATCACAAGTTATCTGCAAGTTTTTTGCAGCAGTCATTTTCATATATTTTGCCAAAGGATCCTCATTAATATATACTGAAGAAAAATAGTTATTTAAAATGTCTGCCTGTTCCTGGTCTTCATTAGCTAACAGACCCATCTCTGTTTCCAGTGTACCTACACTTTCATGTTTTGTTTCTTTTAGAATTGATGTACTTGAAAAAATATTTGGGGTTGCTTTTGCATTCTTGATGAACAACACAGGGCTTCATCAAGTGGTAATAGAAACCACTTGATGAAGCCCTGTGTTGGTGAAACGAGTTGTGGTTTATTTTAATTTACATTGTAAAATTAAAGGAATATTGGCTTTTTTACTTCTCTGAGCCATATATCAAGCCAGCTTTATCTTAATTAAGCAATGCTGTTATGTAGATTATGCCCTGAAGTTAATTGTATGCTGTTAGGAATTAAAACACTTTGTTTATGCACCTCTACCAATACACCACCAGAGTCAATGGGGTGGAAACTGGGACTGTTCAACTTGAAATGGGGTCAGTTGGGAAGCATTTATAAGGAGAGAATGAAGATTTGCTATATAATCTAGAATCTTTACAAAAATGGAGGGTACATTTTATTAGACACATTTTAATTTGCATTACTTAGCAATGTAAATGACAGTAAAATTTTATTTTGGTTAAGGATCTGCTTGATATAAATGATGATGTAGGTGTGGGAGTCCAATATATATATATATTAGCCATCACTGAGTTAAAATACCTTCTGGTTAAGTAGCACTAAACAAATAAAAATAACAAAGGAAATCTAAAAGAATGTTTTGTACTTATGTGCATAAAAATTGTTTACTTTAAACTCTGTTTATATCAGGATGTTTCCTGTGTACATTTACAGTAGAAACCTGTTATTTTAGAGCTATGAGCTTATAATATACCTATTTCTATGGTGCCATATGGTACATATATAAAAATGGAAAATAGCCTTTAGCAAGAACATAGCTGGACAGATGTTGCTACATATTGTAATATTCTGAAGTGTATTTTACAGTATATATCTTACAAACGTAAAAAGCCATTTTTTTTTACTTTTCAGTATATTAATTGTCCTGGTTCGCTCAACTGCACCCTGAACCCTATATTTCTTCAATTAATTATCAATATTTTACAACCAGTTATGCAACAAACAAGGTTCAAACAATTACCCCCGATATGTGCCTGAAATGGCAGTCATATTTACAAAATACAATGCTAAACTTTATATTGCTCCATATTTCTTTTAGAATTATATTTTTAATTTATGCACAAAAAACAAAAATGTTCCAGACCCCTCTTGACAGTCACTCCCTGACCCCCCTTTATTCTCTGCATGTCTGCTTGTTCTTTGTTTACATTTTCCTTTCCACTCCTGCCCAGGTCCACACAACTGCTCCCTGACCACTATCTTTGTATAACTAATACCCAAGTATACCCACCCATTTCCAACCACACAATCAAGATTATTTACTAAAAAAAAAAAAGGATTGTCAGGCATTCAAACAGGGTTATTACTAAAGTGACAATTTAAAGTGAATAAAACATAAAGCACAACTGAAAGCGTAGCTGACTTAGAGATTTATTTAGATTCAGCTACTTTTACCTTCAATTTAAAGTGAATTTATAAATGTAGGCCCTTTCCCTTCAGTTTGAGTGAGTCTGATGGGAGATGAGGATGTCATGAAGAGGAGGAAAACAACCATTTCTGGAGAGTTGGCAATTTTTTAAAAAATTATTTTTGCATTGTGTTGATTCTATACTATAGATACTGAAACTAGTTAAAATACCATTGTGTTACTTTTCTGGGGCATCTTGACTAGATGTAACATATTGCTTTCACTTGCAATGCAGTCGGTGAGTAAGAGCATATAATTGCAAACTCTTTGTTGTGGGATCTTTAAAGGAAAACTGATGTAATTGCCATTCTTTTGCCGTTGGTTTGAGCAAACTTTATTTTCAGAACAATCACACAGCCTATCATATTCATATCAAATGTCTTTCGTTCATGAGAGTCTTTGAACTTCTCTTTAAGAACTTTAATCCTAAGGTTTTGGATGGAGTGACCAGTCTGGGTGAAGTGATGACCAACAGGGGTACAATATCGGATTTCCTTGTGGTTCTTGAATGAGTGTCTGTGTAGATTAATTCTGAGATGCAGCTGAAGGCCAGTTTCTCCAATGTAGCAATCTTTGTCACACACTGTACACTGTATCATGTATGAATAAACTTACCCTCCCTGGGGTTTTCAGTATAGCCTAAGGGGGGAGAAAGGTACAATAGTGCAGACTATTAAGTGCAATTTGAGTGAAATAACCAAACAGTGGTTCACTCACATGGGTCTGAGCCTAAATAGGACAGGCTCAGATCTCTCGAGCAGACGTGTCCTTAAGGAGACACGAACCCTTCAGATGCTGATTTTCTAAATTTTCTTTCTGTGGGGTATAATAAAAAACCGAGATCTGGTGCAGTATGTTTCGGGTACCAGTGTGTGCAGATAGATAAAATATAACTGCTCACCTTTCATAGAGCCTCAGACTTGGCTCTAAGTGTTTCAGCAAATGTGTCTATAAGGGGACACATACCCTTCTTTTGTTGGAGCGGGAACTGCAGAGTGTGGACTAAATCAGAAGCTCAGGTGGACATATAATAAGTAATAAGAATATATTTATTGATAAAAATACTTATGTGTATAACACTATAAAAACAATAAAAATATATAAGTATATATAGAAATAATGTCCAAACTTCTGAGGTGGTCCGAGACGCGTTTCGCCTGGTTGGCTTTCTCAATCGGTGTCTTGCTCTCTTGGTTCCCTGTCTTCTTTTAAATGCTGTTTTCGGGTCCCATTGGTGGATGGTTTCGCGCCCTCCGGTTCCGGTTCAGCTGTGGTCCTGATTGCTTTACTTTCGTTCCGGTTTCGTCGACCGGAAATGACGTTGCGCTGGTTTTCGTCGACCGGAAGTGACGTATCGCTCATGAAAAGTCCTATTTCCTGATAAGTCCATTGTCGCCATTTTGATTACTGGCAGCGATCTAATAGGCAAGTGATACTCCCATAGGGATATAGTGCAGGAGAGATAAGGGCAACATAAAAACTAGTTAAATCCAGGTCTCACACAGGTTAAGTATATCCAAGTGTTTCAAATGATCTTAGAGGTGCATTCTATTCTTAGGCATACAGATGCATATATGTTTATACATATCCTTTAGATTGTGATAGTTCTTCTGTATATATAAAGTGCATAGGGTATTCTAGATTGCAAAAATGTTTCAAATAAAAACCGTAGTGGGTGAGTGGTAAGAATAATAAAAAAATATATAAAAATCTGACACCTTCATGCTTTTAGTGCAAATGGAAATTAAAAATACATATGTAGAAAGGAATCTCTACCATATGTAGAGGCAGTGATAAAAGTGCATAAAAAGCTTATAAGAAGTGGCAAAGTTCAAAGTCATTATTAAGACCATGAGGTGTCAGTGTGTTCAGATTAAAAATCCACCTCATTTCTAATTGCCCCAAACGTTTTATGAGGTCCTCCCCATATGGTAGAGATTCCTTTCTACATATGTATTTTTAATTTCCATTTGCACTAAAAGCATGAAGGTGTCAGATTTTTATATATTTTTTTATTATTCTTACCACTCACCCACTACGGTTTTTATTTGAAACATTTTTGCAATCTAGAATACCCTATGCACTTTATATATACAGAAGAACTATCACAATCTAAAGGATATGTATAAACATATATGCATCTGTATGCCTAAGAATAGAATGCACCTCTAAGATCATTTGAAACACTTGGATATACTTAACCTGTGTGAGACCTGGATTTAACTAGTTTTTATGTTGCCCTTATCTCTCCTGCACTATATCCCTATGGGAGTATCACTTGCCTATTAGATCGCTGCCAGTAATCAAAATGGCGACAATGGACTTATCAGGAAATAGGACTTTTCATGAGCGATACGTCACTTCCGGTCGACGAAAACCAGCGCAACGTCATTTCCGGTCGACGAAACCGGAACGAAAGTAAAGCAATCAGGACCACAGCTGAACCGGAACCGGAGGGCGCGAAACCATCCACCAATGGGACCCGAAAACAGCATTTAAAAGAAGACAGGGAACCAAGAGAGCAAGACACCGATTGAGAAAGCCGACCAGGCGAAACGCGTCTCGGACCACCTCAGAAGTTTGGACATTATTTCTATATATACTTATATATTTTTATTGTTTTTATAGTGTTATACACATAAGTATTTTTATCAATAAATATATTCTTATTACTTATTATATGTCCACCTGAGCTTCTGATTTAGTCCACACTCTGCAGTTCCCGCTCCAACAAAAGAAGGGTATGTGTCCCCTTATAGACACATTTGCTGAAACACTTAGAGCCAAGTCTGAGGCTCTATGAATGGTGAGCAGTTATATTTTATCTATCTGCACACACTGGTACCCGAAACATACTGCACCAGATCTCGGTTTTTTATTATACCCCACAGAAAGAAAATTTAGAAAATCAGCATCTGAAGGGTTCGTGTCTCCTTAAGGACACGTCTGCTCGAGAGATCTGAGCCTGTCCTATTTAGGCTCAGACCCATGTGAGTGAACCACTGTTTGGTTATTTCACTCAAATTGCACTTAATAGTCTGCACTATTGTACCTTTCTCCCCCCTTAGGCTATACTGAAAACCCCAGGGGGGGTAAGTTTATTCATTTTATAGCGCTCCACCTTACACTGGGTTTATCGTGTATAAATACTCAGTAATTCCTCCATATTGTATCTGTGAGTGCCAAGCTGTGAGAGGACGGCACTTTAGGTGGTAGCAGCTCTATACTACTGTACACTTTCTAAGCGCCACTACACACGAATTCTATAAAAAATTTTCACTGTATCATGTACACCACATTTGCAGATAGGCACAAAAATTACCCCTTAATGTTGTATGATGTGTTATTGTGTCTGGCTGTGTTAATTCCACATATATGTTGACACAATTCGCAGAGTGATTTGTTGCATCGTACAGTGTAATTCTGTCTGAGTTCCTGTTCAGCAGTTTATTTGCAGCAGACCAATCTCTGTCTCAGGATAGGTGGTTGTTTAAATGCTAGTATGGGGGCTCAGGAAATATTTCTGTGAGCATGGGGTCCCTTGAAATTAACGGCTCTTTAATAATATTACGCACTCCCTCTAGAGTTGGCTTGTATGTAACTACCAAAGCGATTCTTGTTTTGTTTTCCTTTTCTTTCTTGTGTTGTAGAAACCTTTCCTGTGGTGTTTTTAGGGCAGATGTTATTTTAGATAATATCCTTTCCTTATAGACCTTTCACCTAAATGACTCTGACAGTGTACTCAGGTGCTGATCTCTGTCTCTTGTGTCAGAGCAAATGCAGTGATATCTGATATCTTATACATAAAACCATAAATAGCACGACCTAAAAATACAAAGGGAGACCAATAGTGCAGACAAAAAAGCGCTAAAAAACATAAAAAAGGGGAACTATAAAACACTCACAAACATAGAAGTTTAAAAGGCAGGGTATACTCAGTCTTCTTCAAGTGCTTCTTTTCTTCTTGTGTATGAAGATAGGTACTTGAAACAAAGCACAGAAAAAGAACATAGTGTGTAACTGTATAATTTTCCAAAAAATGCTTTATTGTGTACACTTACAAAATCAAGAAGTTAAAAAGGCCCATCAATATATACATCCACTGTCAGCTACCAGGTACAGATGAAACCGCCAGGATTAAAAGACAAAATTGGATGAAAAAGGGTCCACAGTAAAATAATTAAAAGTGAAATAAAGCTTGCCACCCTACGCGTTTCGTCTAGAAGACTTCGTCAGGGGCTTGTGGCAACAATACACAGTATACAAATACATACATTTAAATACCCTGCCAAACAAATTCTAAACCAATCAAAAAAATATCAAACCAATCAAAAAAGCAAAGCTTCCAAGTAAGTCCACCTGAAAGTAATTTCATCCATCTGTGTTTCTTCCTCTTTCTTCGTTTTTCGCGCTTCTTGAAAGCGCTTGCGTCCCAAGCCTCACTCTCCATGTTTCCGGAAACAGTCGCCAGTTCAATTCCGGATATCTGATATCTGGCTGTAGATGATACCTTGTTTGGTGTGGTTGGAATCAAAGCTGGAATTGTGGAGGTAGCTGTACTTGTTTGTGGGTTTTCTGTAAACATATGAATGAAGAATGCCATGGTGACAGTTATTGTGCAGTCCAAGAAACTCACACGATGATTCGAGAAGCACATTTTGAGGTTTATTGATGGGTGGAATAATTTGAATGATCTATGGAAGTCTATAAGGTTTTCTTCTCCTTCTGTCCATATTATGAAAATATCATTGATTTAACAATAATATGTATATGGTTTGTGGGGCTGTGTATGTAAAAATCTGTTTTCTTGCTGCAATGAACAAATTAGCGTATTGTAGTGAAATGTTTGTGCCCATCACTGTCCCTGTCATTTGTAAGTAGCTATTGTTATTAAAACTGAAATAGTTGCATATGAGTTTGAATTCTATAAGCTGGGCAATAGAGATGTCCCGAAGAGTTCGCCGGGAACTGTTCGCCGGTGAACATAGCTTGTTCGCGGTCGCTGCGGCGGGCGAACATATGCGATGTTCGGTCCGCCCCCTATTCGTCATGGAGGTGGGAGGGTTTGGGAGGGAGGGTCTGCTGCTGATTGGCTGGAATGTGTCTGCTGACTGTGAGGTACAGGATCAAAGTTTACTCAATGATGACGAATAGGGGGAGGACTGAACATCACATATGTTCGCCCGCCGCGGCGACCGCGAACAAGCTATGTTCGCCGGCGAACAGTTCCCGGCAAACTGTTCGGGACATCTCTACTGGGCAATAATTTGTGTGTTGGTTTGTGGGACGAGAGAAATTTAATGCAGGCTTCAATACCATCCTTATGTGGGATATTACTGTTTAAGGATTCCACATCCATTGTTACCAGTATAGTATTTTCAGGTAGTTTACTTATCTGGTTAAGTTTATTGAGGAACTCTGGTATCCTGTATAAAGCTCTCAGTATTAAAGGATCACTATAGTGTCAGGAAAACAAAGCAGTTTTCCTGACACTATAGTGCCCTGAGGGTGCCCCCACCCTCAGGGTTCCCCTCCTGTGGTGCTGAATGGGGTTGAAACCACTTCAGCCACTTACCTTAATTCAGCACCGGGCTGGTGACCTTTTCTCCCCCGCCAATGTCAGCTCACCCGTCTGACATCAACGGAGCTGAATGTGCATGCACGGCAGTGCCTCGCGCTCATTCAAAGTGTCCAGAGTGTCCATAGGAAAGCTTAGTTAAAGCGATTGATTTTGATACATTAAGTTTATAATTTGACACTTCACTGTATTTATTTATTTCATGTAATACTTGTGGTATAGATGATTTTGGGGATGTAAGTGATAATAAGATGTCGTCAGCATAAAGTGATATTTTGGCATCTGATTTATTAGTTGGAAAACCATTTATCTTTTGATTTGACCTGATATTAATTGCTAATGGTTGCAGCGTTAAAACATAAAGAAGAGTAGGGGGGGCGGAGTTAGCTGCGGACCAGCAAAGACGCATGGTGCACAGCTCTGCACCAAAAAAAACACCTAAAATAGGCGGAATCAGGGCACTTACCTTTCCCAAACCTCACCCACCAACTGGGGAGAAGACGATGGGCAAGAAAAATACAAAATTTTAGTCGGACAAAGCCCCTTTCAGCCGCGACATCGGCGAGCTCCTCCGGAACTCACAGAGGGCCGCATGGGAGAAAATGGCGCTGGGGGAGGACGAGTACTCTGACTCCTTTGGTGACTTCTACCCAGACCAGGGAGAAGGGGCTCCGATAAATCAGCCCTTGGTGCCCAAGTCCAAAGCACCCAAGCGACAGGAGAACCAGTAACAGCAGCCCTGCTGACCAAAATGTTCACAGAACTCAGGCAGGACCTTGCAGCAGACCGAGCATACTTCAAAGAAGGCCATCGAGGGGGCCACCACGAGGCTCACCCAGCTGGAGGCCAAAACAAGCTCCCATGACACGCGCTTACACAACTTGGAACTTCAAATAGCAGATCTTTACAAGCAACAGCAGAGCACAGGAGAGAAAGTGGAGATCTTGGAAGAACAAAGGCGAAGAAACAACATAAAGGTTAGAGGGATACCCGACGAAATAGGGCCTACTGACCTCCCACACTATGCGAGGCGCCTGATAGCGACCCTCCTGCAGCCCAAGCAGGCCAAACTCATAAAAATTGATGGAGTGTTCCGTTTGACTAAACCAACAAATGCACCCCCAACCGCCACAGCCGACGTTATTGTAAAATTTCAGACTCACCAAGACAAAGCCGCCGTCCTGGCAGCGAGCTGGCAGAAAACCCCTCTACTATTTGAGGACTCCCAAATTGCGTTATTCCCTGACCTCACAAGAAGCACACTAAGTTGGCGAAAAACACTGCAACCAAGCTTACAACTGCTGAGAGCTAATAACATCCAGTACCGCTGGGGCACACCGCGACTGATCACATTTACTGCCAAGGGGAATGCCTACCGGGCAAGAAGCCCTCAGGACCTAGATACTTACCCGGGCCAATTAGGCCTAAAAACCCCGCACGCGGAATCCACGACCACCGCAACCAGGCTCGACACCACCAACACCAAAGAATTCATACCCAGGTCATCCCGTCAAGCCACGCCAGCAGGCAACACAACCTGAATGAATCGCACTGACCGGAGAATTCTCCACCATCTCGGATGCCACAGAGTCCGCCGCCAAAAACCTGAGACTACAAAATCATAACCACTCTAATGGTGTTCTTCATGTATACTGTTAAACACTCTAGCGCACAACCTCAGAGACCTTAAACCCTACGATCACTAATGCGCTGAAGAGGACTGAAGTTTCACCCTAACCAAAACTTTTTTCTTTCTTTCTTTTTTTTTCTTCTCTATGTTATGTTTTTGTCGTTGCTCTCCTCTTCACCCTTATTCTAGTTAGGTTAAATTTATTTTTATTTTTATCAGAGAAGAGCACACTAGCACCACTGGGACTCCCCCCCCCCCCCCCCCCCCACTCCCTTGTTTAATCCAACAGATAGGTGTATTTGATGTAGTGTATCCCCAGGACAGGCTTTTCTTCTCCCCGGAGTAGGTACACCGAAAGGAGATAACCTGATAATAACATAACCAATGGTTAATCATAAGCCCAGGGGCTGTTCTAATATTATTGTGATATTATATTGTTGACTAACATCTTGAAAAACTCAAAACCCACTCAGCATGACCCCATGCACTGGATATCTAATATGCTTTAGTTCTTGTATGTATACCAAAGGTCATAACTCACTCTGTTTATTATTTTTTTGGCAACTACACTACTGTTGAGATTGGACTGGGTATTTACCCTCTGGGCGGTCTTTATATAAGACATCCCTTTTGTTTTTTTTGTTTTTTTTTCTTCCTTTTTTCCACTCTGTTTATTACATTGCCTCCGGTACATGCTAAGTGACCAAAATACAGAATGTAAACTGCAAAGCACCTGCATGTGTACAGACCTGTTGCTTTAACCTGGGTTCACTGGCTTGTCTCTTATATAGTTACGGTTCCCTAAAAGTTAACCCATGAATAACTAAGCATTTTAAAATGGTGCAGATTGCTTGCAATATATGACGAAATATAGTGCTGTGATCTCAAGCAACATTGTTCTGGATAGCATGTATAACCTGGTTGTTTCTTGTATTATGTTATGCCTGTCTATGTTTACTTTTGAATTTCTAATAATATTGGGATGTTTCATGGGCGACTATCATCTCAAAATAATCAAAGCCCACTCAGCATGACCCCTGGCACTGGATCTCTAGTATGCTTTTGTTCTCGGATATATACGAAAAGGGCATGATCCACTCTGTTTATTGCATTGCCTCCTGTACATGCTGAGTGACCAAAATACAGAATTTAAAACGCAAAGCACCTGCATAGTATATTACTTATTAAGGGTTCCCTTAAAGTTAACCCATGAATAACTAAGCATTTATAATTGTGCAGATTACTTGCAATATATGAATAAATATAGTGCTGGGATCTCAAGCAACATTGTGCTAGATAGCATGTATAACCTGATTGTTCCTTGTATTCTGTTACGCCTGTCTATGTTTACTCTTGAATTTCTAATCGCACGGCATATTAACGTTAGGTGATCGCTGGGAATTCTGGCGTACGTCCGTTAAACCTTGGAGCAAAATTGTTATTCCCCTCAGCTTGGGTAGAATGTATAAAGAGCCCCAGCGGACTTTTTATTATCAGCAGTCTAGGGCAGTAGGTATACTCAGTTTTAGAGCTGTGTAAAGCATTTCAGTTTCCTCTTGTTCCCAGACCCGCCAGCTCGATCCTCTCCTCACGACGTACGCGGCGTCTTGCCTCCACACGTCAGCACGCCATCCTCCTCAACCTATACCTAAATAATATTAATTTTTATTACAACTGAATAGCTTCTGACTTGATCCCAGTCTCAGCCATGATCTGAGGTGGCAGAACTCTAGTGGTATTTAGTGATGTCCCGAACGGTTCGCTGGCGAATAGTTCCTGTCGAACATAGCTTGTTCGCGTTCGCCACGGATGGCGAACATATGCGATGTTCAGTCCGCCCCCTATTCATCATCATTGAGTAAACTTTGACCCTGACCACAGTCAGCAGACACATTCCAGCCAATCAGCAGCAGACCCTCCCACCAAGACCCGCCCACCTCCTAGACAGCATACAATTTAGATTAATTCTGAAGCTGCATTCATTTTTTTTGGTATTTTTTTGTGTTTGTGTTTATTATACATTATCCTCCATATCCAGTAACTGTGTTTATTATACATTATCCCCCATAGCCAGTAACCTGTGTTTATTATACATTATCCCCCCATAGCCAGTAACCTGTGTTTATTATACATTATAACCCCATTGCCAGTAACCTGTGTTTATTATACATTATCCTCCCATAGCCAGTAACCTGTGCTTATTATACATTATCTCCCCCATAGCCAGTAACCTGTGTTTATTATACATTATCCCCCCACAACCAGTAACCTGTGTTTATTATACATTATCCCCCCATAGCCAGTAACCTGTGTTTATTATACATTATCCCCCCCATAGCCAGTAACCTGTGTTTATTATACATTATCCCCCCATAGCCAGCAACCTGTGTTTATTATACATTATCCTCCCGTAGCCAGTAACCTGTGTTTATTATACATTATTCCTCCATAGCCAGTAACCTGTGTTTATTATAAATTATCCCTCCCATAGCCAGTAACCTGTGCTTATTATACATTATCTCCCCCATAGCCAGTAACCTGTGTTTATTATACATTATAACCCCATTGCCAGTAACCTGTGTTTATTATACATTATCCTCCCATAGCCAGTAACCTGTGCTTATTATACATTATCTCCCCCATAGCCAGTAACCTGTGTTTATTATACATTATCCCCACACAACCAATAACCTGTGTTTATTATACATTATCCCCCCACAACCAGTAACCTGTGTTTATTATACATTATCCCCCCATAGCCAGTAACCTGTGTTTATTATACATTATCCCCCATATCCAGTAACCTGTGTTTATTATACATTATCCCCCATAGCCAGTAACCTGTGCTTATTATACATTATCCTCCCATAGCCAGTAACCTGTGTTTATTATACATTATCCCCCCATAGCCAGTAACCTGTGCTTATTATACATTATCTCCCCCATAGCCAGTAACCTGTGTTTATTGTACATTATCCCCACACAACCAATAACCTGTGTTTATTATACATTATCCCCCCACAACCAGTAACCTGTGTTTATTATACATTATCCCCCATAGCCAGTAACCTGTGTTTATTATACATTATCCCCCATAGCCAGTAACCTGTGTTTATTATACATTATCCCCCCATAGCCAGTAACCTGTGCTTATTATACATTATCCCCCGCAACCAGTAACCTGTGTTTATTATACATTATCCCCCACAACCAGTAACCTGTGTTTATTATGCATTATCCCCCATAGCCAGTAACCTGTGTTTTTTTATATATATTTCCCCCCATAGCCACTAGCCTGTGTTTATTATACATTATCCACCCATAGCCAGTAACCTGTGTTTATTATACATTATCCCTTCATAGCCAGTAACCTGTGTTTATTATACATTATCCCCCCATAGCCAGTAACCTGTGATTATTATACATTATCCCTCCCATAGCCAGTAACCTGTGTTTACTATACATTATTCTCCCATAGCCAGTAACCTGTGTTTATTATACATTATCCTCCCATAGCCAGTAACCTGTGTTTATTATACGTTATCCCTCCCATAGCCAGTAACCTGTGTTTATTATACAATACCCCCCCATAGCCAGTGACCTGTGTTTATTATACATTATCCCCCCATAGCCAGTAACCTGTGTTTATTATACATTATCCTCCCATAGCCAGTAACCTGTGTTTATTATACATTATCCTCCCCATAGCCAGTAACCTGTGTTTATTATACATTATCCTCCCATAGCCAGTAACCTGTGTTTATTATACAATATCCCCCCATATCCAGTGACCTGTGTTTATTATACATTATCCCCCCCCATAGCCAGTAACCTGTGTTTATTATACATTATCCTCCCATAGCCAGTAACCTGTTTTTATTATACATTACCCCCCATAGCCAGTAACCTGTGTTTATTATACATTATCCCCCCATAGCCAGTAACCTGTGTTTATTATACATTATCCTCCCCATAGCTAGTAACCTGTGCTTACTATACATTATCATCCCATAGCCAGTAACCTGTGTTTATTATACATTATCCCCCCCATAGCCAGTAACCTGTGCTTATTATACATTATCTCCCCCATAGCCAGTAACCTGTGTTTATTATACATTATAACCCCATTGCCAGTAACCTGTGTTTATTATACATTATCCTCCCATAGCCAGTAACCTGTGCTTATTATACATTATCTCCCCCATAGCCAGTAACCTGTGTTTATTATACATTATCCCCACACAACCAATAACCTGTGTTTATTATACATTATCCCCCCACAACCAGTAACCTGTGTTTATTATACATTATCCCCCATAGCCAGTAACCTGTGTTTATTATACATTATCCCCCATAGCCAGTAACCTGTTTTTATTATACATTATCCCCCCATAGCCAGTAACCTGTGCTTATTATACATTATCCTCCCATAGCCAGTAACCTGTGTTAATTATACATTACCCCCCCATAGCCAGTAACCTGTGCTTATTATATATTATCTCCCCCATAGCCAGTAACCTGTGTTTATTATACATTATCCCCACACAACCAATAACCTGTGTTTATTATACATTATCCCCCCACAACCAGTAACCTGTGTTTATTATACATTATCCCCCATAGCCAGTAACCTGTGTTTATTATACATTATCCCCCATAGCCAGTAACCTGTGTTTATTATACATTATCCTCCCATAGCCAGTAACCTGTGTTTATTATACATTATCCCCCCACAATGAGTAACCTGTGTTTATTATACATTATCCTCCCCATAGCCAGTAACCTGTGCTTACTATACATTATCATCCCATAGCCAGTAACCTGTGTTTATTATACATTATCCCCCCCCATAGCCAGTAACCTGTGTTTATTATACATTATCCCCCCACAACCAGTAACCTGTGTTTATTATACATTATCTTCCACAACCAGTAACCTGTGTTTATTATATATTATTCCCCATAGCCAGTAACCTGTGTTTATTATACATTATCCTCCCCATAGTGAGTAACCTGTGCTTATTATACAGTATCCCTCCTATAGCCAGTAACCTGTGTTTATTATACATTATCCCCCATAGTCATTTATCGTTGGACCCAAGCAGCATGATGTCTTAGGCCGGCCCATAGAGTGAGTGAGTGAGTGAATAATATCATATATATGTTCAGAAACATATTAGTAATATATGTAAATCGGGTTCATGCAAAGAGGGTGAAAAGGTATTAAAGAAAAACACATTTATTGCATCAAATTTACAAAACTAAACTTTTAAAAGCTTTCCTCATTTCTTTCTCGGGATGAGGAATATATCGGTTGTAGACTGAGGATTTCCATCTGCCCAATCTTTTAATAATATGCACTGGAGTGTCAGTGTTGAAGGAGACCGAAGCTGCCACTATTCTAAATGAAAGACCCGAGACATGGATACAACTCAATCTTAGGAGTAGTGTTCTGATGTAGAAGATGAATTTAACCATAGTCAGAGGGATTCAGTGAGAGTAGTGGTGAAATGTGTGTGGCATGACTGAGTGTGGGTAAGTAATAGTCAAGTATTTTAACTGGGCACTAGTTCTAGGTGGGATAAAGTGGTATAGCAGATGGATGAGTAGTTTGGTTTGTTTTAGAGGTTTGTAGAGAAAGTATATAGTGATCATGATTTTTAGCGATATCCAATATTTTTAAGTTGGTCCCAGTGCCACCACTCATATCTGTTGTCACAATAGCTTGCATTTAAAAAAAAAAAAAAAAAAACTTTTTTGACTGTAATATAATAGCAGTCAGTTTCCTTCACACGTGTGCGTTTCAGGGCCTGCCAGGGCACAGTGTCACACCAGTGCAACTCATATCTGGTGTAACAGTAGTGTACATTTAAAAAAAAAAATTACAGGGGGCTTGTTGTCACCTTTCGGGGACCCTTCGTGTTGTACGTGGCTGGGTGGGGGAAGAGACCTTCAATGACATCAGTGAGGACAAGGAATGGGACACGGCTAGCTTGGTATCCAACCTTGTGCAAATGGGGAGTTTGCGGTTGTGCAAATGGACTGTTTGCGGTTGTTTGCGGTGCGTTAAACGGGGAGTTTGGTCTTTCACTGTGAAGCAGGCGTAACCCTAAAACTACCTGATCGATACAACATCATACAATTTAGGAATGTTAGGTGATTTATGCCCTTCATGGATTAAAACTAGACTCTGCATCAACTATGTAATTTTCCATGGGAGTTTTGCCGTGGATCCCCCTCTGGCATGCCACAGTCCAGGTGTTAGTCCCCTTGAAACAACTTTTCCATCACTATTGTGGCCAGAAAGAGTCCCTGTGGGTTTTAAAATTCACCTGCCTATTGAAGTCTATGGCAGTTCGCCCGGTTTGCCCGTTCGCGAACATTTGCGGAAGTTCGCGTTCGCCATTCGCGAATGGAAAATTTTATGTTCGCGACATCACTAGTGGTACCCTGGGGATTGCTTGAATCAGCACAAGATATGTTGTCACATCCGGTGGCATGCAGGGGAATATGCTACAATTAATAGAAGAGCGATGGCTACCCACAAAAGACCAGCATGTCATGAGAAGGCAACAAGTCATCAACTGATATAGAGACACATAGTCTCAAACTCTCACAACAGAGGTCTCGCAGCAAAGCCAATATTCAGCCACCCCATGCATCCCCACAGTCTGCGTTCAAGTACAAATGGCAAGACGCTTTGTCCTGCAAGCCTCAACTTAATCATGGGTGGCAGAATTTTGAATGATTTCTTCAGACCAAGAGAGGCCAACCAACGGTATCCAGGTTGACTTCAAGGTAACCTGCCAGCTTTTTCATGCCTTTGACAAGGAAACAGAAGAAATAGCAGGACTTTGAGAAAATATGCAGAGTATATTGATTCAAAACAGTTGATTACATCCTTATCTGACATGATACTCTGAGGGGCACAGCTGCTTCATCCTCATAGGGTCTAGATGGAGAGGAAACCCTTGACTATATTGCAGTTAAAAAAGAGTATTCCTGGGCAGGTATCCCTTGAATGTGAACACCTACATTACACATTAAAAAGAGTAGTGGCTGAATGCATTAACACCAATGTGGAAGGGGCCAGCAGTATGAACCAGTACTATGAAAAATTTCTGCTGATGACAGGAAATGTCAACTTGCAAATTTACATATCTAGAACAGGTTTACCATCACAGCACAAGAAAAAAGTACACTAGGAACAAAATAGCAAGCCTCTTTCTAACCTATCCTCTTATTACCTGTTGGCGATGAGAGATTGAACACTGAATATGCTAGCTGTAAGTTTCATTAGAAGGCAGTGTCTGGAGATATCAAGGCAGTGGAGTCTGTTCTTTTTAATAGTAGCATCACTTTTATTATAACGTTCATTTAGCACATATAATTTCCATTGTGAATATACTAATCCAAGCACTAATACCTTAATTTTAGGTTTTACACTGTTTATAACTGCTTTTATCACATTAAATTTGTATTCTATATACTCACAATGCTCTTACAATAGGTTAATTATATACATTTTAGCTTATGTAGTACTATTTAATTTGTCTCCCACATTTGGAATTAGTGTAGGAGCCATCGATATTGGGGTTCTGTGAAGTAGTGGCGGGCTTAACACAATATGGCCATTTGGCGGAACTGAATCCCCATATTTGTTTTCTTAGTTAGCAATTATGTGTGCACTGTAACTTAATAAATAAGTTAATATATACTGAAGATAAATAGTCGTTTAAAATGTCTGCCTTTTCCTGGTATTTATTAATTAACACTCCCATCTCTGTATTTACTGTACCTACACTTTATTTTTAGAAATTATGTACTTTAAAACATTTTCAGGACTGGTTTTGCTGTCTTTGGCTATCAATTTCTCATTTTTTAGTTTAGCCACGTTAATTGCTTTTTTGCAAGCATTATTGGCTTCCTTATATCTTTTAAAGGATGCCTCTGATTTGTCCAATTTAAATGCTTTAAATGCCCTTTTCCTTTTTTTTTTAGTCCCTTGGTTTACTTTGCTACTAAGTCACATTGGATTTTAATTTGTTTCTTATGTATTACCCAATGGTATATACTGATAAATGTACCTATTTAGCCTTACTGTTTTTTTTTTTTATTAAGGAGTTTATGCCAGTCAATATGTTGTAGAGCTGCCCTAATCTTATTGAAATTGGCTTTGTTAAAGGGACTCTATAGTCACCATATAAAAGCAAGAAAGACAGGTCCCCCAGCCTTCCTTCTTGCTTTTATATGTACTTTCATTTATTAAAAATAAATTTCGAGGTGTTTTTATATTAAAAACTTACCTCCGTTCCAGCGCCGAGCTCCCCGCTAGGCCGCGCCCCCTTTTTCGTCAAAATGACGAAATCGCGGGGCCCAATGGGACGGCTTCGCGCTGCACCAATCGCGTTCTTCATAGAGCGGCATTGAATGCCGCCCTATGAAGAACCTGAGCGCTTTACCGCGCATGTGCGCGGAATGCGCGTTCGCGAGCTGAGCTGTCTGACTGACAGCTCAGCTCGCGTTCTAAAATTATCAATAAGGGGGGGGACCTACTGTCCCCCCCCGGCCCCCACCCCTGTGCGGCGGGTGGGGGCCCTAAAATTATCAATGAGGGGGGGACCTACTGTCCCCCCCCGGCCCCCACCCCTGTGCGGCGGGTGGGGGCCCTAAAATTATCAATGAGGGGGGGACCTACTGTCCCCCCCCCGGCCCCCACCCCTGAGCGGCGGGTGGGGGCCCTACAATTATCAATAAGGGGGGGACCTACTGTCCCCCCCGGCCCCCACCCCTGTGCGGCGGGTGGGGGCCCTAAAATTATCAATGAGGGGGGGGACTTACTGCCCCCCCCCCGGCCCCCACCCCTGAGCGGCGGGTGGGGGCCCTAAAATGATCAATGAGGGGGGACCTACTGTCCCCCCCCCGGCCCCCACCCCTGAGCGGCGGGTGGGGGCCCTACAATTATCAATAAGGGGGGGACCTACTGTCCCCCCCGGCCCCCACCCCTGTGCGGCGGGTGGGGGCCCTAAAATTCACAATAGGGAGGGGACCTACTGTCCCCCCCCCCGGCCCCCACCCCTGTGCGGCGGGTGGGGGCCCTAAAATTCACAATAAGGGGGGGGGACCTACTGCCCCCCCCCGCCCCCACCCCTGAGCGGTGGGTGGGGGCCCTAAAATTATCAATAGGGGGGGACCTATTGTCCCCCCCCGGCCCCCACCCCTGAGCGGCCCCCACCCCTGAGCGGTGGGTGGGAGCCCTAAATACAAAGGGGGTGGGGACCCTAGTTAACCCTCTCCCCCCCACCCCCCCTCCCCCCAAAAAAACTTATCTCCCTACCTACCCCCCTCACCCTAAAAATAATGAGGGGGGACCATTAACTAAAAACCTGTAAAAAAAGAAAAAATGAGATAAAATCAACTTACCATTCGATGTTTTCTTTCTTCTAAAATCTTCTTTCTTCAGCCCCAAAAAAGGCCAAATAAAAATCCATAATAACCGACGCAATTAAAAAAAAAAAAAAAAAAAACCGAGCGCAAAAAAAAATAATCCATCTTCACCCATGGAGGGCTCCGCGCAGACTGAGCTCCGCAGGGCGGGGGAAGGCTTATAAAGCCTTGCCCCGCCCTGCAATTATGCTAAGAACACTCTGATTGGTGGGTTTAAGCCAATCAGAGTGCTCTTTGTCATTTTACAAGCGTGGGAAAGTTCTTTGGAATTTTCCCACGCTTGTAAAATGACACAGAGCACTGTGATTGGATGGATTTCAAGCCATCCAATCACAGTGCTCTGTGTCATTTTACAAGCGTGGGAAAGTTCTTTGGAATTTTCCCACGCTTGTAAAATGACACAGAGCACTGTGATTGGATGGATTTCAAGCCATCCAATCACAGTGCTCTTTGTCATTTTACAAGCGTGGGAAAGTTCTTTGGAATTTTCCCACGCTTGTAAAATGACACAGAGCACTGTGATTGGATGGCTTGAAATCCATCCAATCACAGTGCTCTTTGTCATTTTACAAGCGTGGGAAAGTTCTTTGGAATTTTCCCACGCTTGTAAAATGACACAGAGCACTGTGATTGGATGGATTTCAAGCCATCCAATCACAGTGCTCTTTGTCATTTTACAAGCGTGGGAAAGTTCTTTGGAATTTTCCCACGCTTGTAAAATGACAAAGAGCACTCTGATTGGCTTAAACCCACCAATCAGAGTGTTCTTAGCCTAATTGCAGGGCGGGGCAAGGCTTTATAAGCCTTACCCCGCCCTGCGGAGCTCAGTCTGCGCGGAGCCCTCCATGGGTGAAGATGGATTATTTTTTTTGCGCTCGGGTTTTTTTTTTTTTTTTTTTTTTATTCCGTCGGTTATTATGGATTTTTATTTGGCCTTTTTTGGGGCTGAAGAAAGAAGATTTTAGAAGAAAGAAAACATCGAATGGTAAGTTGTTTTTATCTTATTTTTTTTTTCTTTACAGGTTTTTAGTTAAAGGGTCCCCCCTCATTATTTTTAGGGTGAGGGGGGTAGGTAGGGAGATAAGTTTTTTTGGGGGGAGGGGGGGTGGGGGGGAGAGGGTTAACTAGGGTCCCCACCCCCTTTGTATTTAGGGCCCCCACCCACCGCTCAGGGGTGGGGGCCGGGGGGGGACAATAGGTCCCCCCCTATTGATAATTTTAGGGCCCCCACCCACCGCTCAGGGGTGGGGGCCGGGGGGGGGGCAGTAGGTCCCCCCCCCTTATTGTGAATTTTAGGGCCCCCACCCGCCGCACAGGGGTGGGGGCCGGGGGGGGACAGTAGGTCCCCTCCCTATTGTGAATTTTAGGGCCCCCACCCACCGCTCAGGGGTGGGGGCCGGGGGGGGGACAGTAGGTCCCCCCCTTATTTTTTATTTTAGGGCCCCCACCCGCCGCACAGGGGTGGGGGCCGGGGGGGGGACAGTAGCCCCCCCCCTTATTGTGAATTTTAGGGCCCCCACCCGCCGCACAGGGGTGGGGGCCGGGGGGGGACAGTAGGTCCCCTCCCTATTGTGAATTTTAGGGCCCCCACCCACCGCTCAGGGGTGGGGGCCGGGGAGGGGGACAGTAGGTCCCCCCCTTATTTTTTATTTTAGGGCCCCCACCCGCCGCACAGGGGTGGGGGCCGGGGGGGGGACAGTAGCCCCCCCCCTTATTGTGAATTTTAGGGCCCCCACCCGCCACACAGGGGTGGGGGCCGGGGGGGGACAGTAGGTCCCCTCCCTATTGTGAATTTTAGGGCCCCCACCCGCCGCACAGGGGTGGGGGCCGGGGGGGGGACAGTAGCCCCCCCCCTTATTGTGAATTTTAGGGCCCCCACCCGCCGCACAGGGGTGTGGGCCGGGCGGGGACAGTAGGTCCCCTCCCTATTGTGAATTTTAGGGCCCCCACCCGCCGCACAGGGGTGGGGGCCGGGGGGGGGGCAGTATGTCCCCCCCTTATTTTTTATTTTAAGGCCCCCACCCACCGCACAGGGGTGGGGGCCGGGGGGGGACAATAGGTCCCCCCTTATTGATAATTTTAGGGCCCCTACCCGCCGCACAGGGGTGGGGGCCGGGGGGGCAGTATGTGCCCCCCTTATTTTTAGGGCCCCCACCCACCGCTCAGGGGTGGGGGCCGGGGGGGGGGGAGGAGAGTAGGTTCCCCCCCCCCCTTCAACCACTATTGTGGCCGGACAGCATCCCTGTGGGTTCGGGCTTCAGCTGTCAGCTGAAGCCACGCCCACAGCAGTGCTGACTGGCTGTCAGCACACAAAGCGCGTTCACAGTGCTTTGTGTGCTGATAGCCCGTCTGATGCATTCACCCAGAATGCATCGGACGAGAGGCCTTTTTAGGGCCTCTGAACTCGGAAGTCCCTCTGGTGGCCGTCTGATTGACTGCAACAAGAGGTGTTCCAAGCTTCCAATGTAAACACTGCATTTTCTCAGAAAATACAGTGCTTACAAGAAAAAGGCTCCGGGTAGCTGTAGCACTCACCTAAACAACCTCATTAAGCTGAAGTTGTTCAGGTGACTATAGTGTCCCTTTAAAATTATACGCTTTAGTATTCCCCACGTGTTTTTTCTTTTTTGAGTTTATCACAGAAGACACAATATTGTGATCACTTTTCCCCAAATATTCCCCTACTTGAATGTTGGTCAAAAGATCAATGTTGTTTTAATAGAACTAGATATAGACAAGCATCCTTTCTAGTTGGTGCTTGTACCAGTTGTGACATGAAGGTGTAATTTAACACATTCGAAAACCTTATTCTCCTTGCTGAATTACTAGTACCTATATTCCAATTTATGTCCGGGTAATTAAAATCTCCAATAATTAATGTGTTACCCTGATGTGCAGTTTCCAATTTGCTTCCTTGTTAATATTAACATTATGTGGTTTATAATGTATCCCAAACAATTATTGATTTCACTTATTTTTACCCACATTTTCCTTGTCACACTCCACATGCTTAAGATTTGGCTTTAACTCATGGTTGACATACAATCATACCCCATGATAATATTATTGCTTTTTCTATCCTTCCTAAATAATGTGTACCCATTTACGTTAACTGCCCAGTCATGTGTCTCATCCCACCATGTTTCTGGTATGCCTATTATATCATATTGTTTAGTGTATGCTATTGCCTCTATTTCCCCCATTTTGTTAATTAGGCTCCTTGCACATTGCTGAAAATACTACCTTGGAGGTTATTTTCTTTAGCTTACTTCCTAGTTCCCTGAACTCATTCTTTATGTCCTTCCATTTTCCTCTGACTTTGTCATTGGTACCAATATGGACCATGACAGCTGGGCCATTCCCAGCCCCTCCCATTAATCCATCTACTCTGTCAGCAACATGCTGGACCCGAGCACCCGGGAGACAGCAAACTGTCCGGTTGAGACAAACTCTCTTAATAATAGAGTCCCCTACCACTACAACCTGTCTAGCCTTCCTTACACTCAAACGGACAAATCTGTTAAGCTGCACAACATCAGGACTAGCTAAACCTTTCCTCAGTACAGGTTGTTTACTGTAGAAGATGTTATCCCCTGCTCAGTTAACTGAACTTTTTTTTAAATGCGTCCCAGAGTTGAAGCTTTTGGACCCAAATTTAATTAATTCGGTCCAGATTTATGACATCTGGCAGCATTCAGACTGGGTGAAATCCAAACCAAATTCAGGCTCATTTGGGACCTGATTTACACAATCTGCATATAGTTGGATTCTATTAAAAATGTCTGGATTCTGCATTCATAATGGCCCTGCATGCAGCCGGATAGTGTTGCCACACTTGATACAGGGCCATTTGGACGTTAGTATAATCCTGAAAGAGTTAATAACATTTTACTGTCTGTAGTAATTATTTTAAAAATTGCACATTGTTTCACAATTATATGGATTCTGCAATGCATGAAACATTTTAAGAATTTTAATGAAATGGAATAATCACTAAGCTATCTACTGGTAGGCAATAAAACACTGTTTTCCTTTATAATTGACAGTCATTATTTAAAATAATGAATAATAGAAAAAAATACATAAACTGCATGGTTTTAATGGCATTTAAAATGTTATCTAATTTAATGGTCTTAGGAAATTCTAATCTTTTATTAAATGCTGACCTTCCAAATTAACACATTTTCATTACAGAAGTGGTTCTCCCTAGAATATGTTCAATTATAAATTATATATAATGTAAATGTATTCCCGCCAAAAAAATTGAGAATACACATTATTAGATCAATATAGGGAATTTTGTGAATGATATGCATCCAGCACATTTAATTAGTTCATCTTGTTAAATTTCTGAGCATGTTTAAATACCATTACTGGTTTTCAGACACGTTGAATACTCAATGAAACTTCCAAATGCTGATATCCAATGATAGCAAAAGATATCAAAAGCCACAGCATTAAAACCACTGACAGGTCATGTGAATACTATTATTAATAACATTACAATGGCACCTGTCAAGGGGTAGGATATATCAGTCATCATGTGAACATCATGTGTTGTGAGCATGGGCAATCAAAAAGATCTAAGTGCCTTTGATATGGGCAAAATAGTGATGGCTAGATGACTGAGTCCGGGCATCTTCAAAACTTAGAGTCTTGCGGGGATTTCTCAGTATGCAGGGGTTTACACCTCCAAAAGTGATACAAGGAAGGACAACCTGACCTGGGTCATGGGCAATCAAGGCTCATTGATGCATGTAGGGAGCAAAGGCTAACCCATCTGGTCCGATCACACAGAAGAGCTACTGTAGCTCAAATTGCTGAAAAATTTATTAGTGGCGATAAGAGAAAGGTTTCAGAACCAAGCTGTATCAGACAAATGCTGGAGAGCATGTGGTGGTATAGGCAGTGGGGGGAGGGAAAGGGGGGGCAGTCTACCTCGGTTTTTGTATGTACTGTGAAGGAAGCATCTGTTGCTGTGCCATGCCACAACGATCCCACGACGATCCCACAAGGCGCAATTGAGCATATACTGCAGCGTCTGACCGAGATCTTCGATAGCTTCTGGGCCAAATTATCAGCACCGACTGCGTTTGGAGAGAGAGGGAGTGAAGAGAGGAGAGGCGGCGTTAAGCAGGCCCCCCTGGACCCAACCTCCATTTCAGCATTTCAGTCTCCCACCCATGGCCTACCTGGGCTGAAGGCCAGCAGGAATAACCTCCCGGTGTATTGCACCATCGACGCAGAAGATCCATTGCCGCACGACAACAGTCCATCAGGAGCTTTTGCTGTCTCACGGACGGGAAGAACTTGGACTCATTTTCAAGATCTCAAGTTTGTGGATTCAGTATGCAGGCCTTTGTGACAGCCTGGGGCTGGAGAGTTGTCAAGCTTGGATCCTGCCTCATAAAACTGCTCAACCACCACCACCTACGCCCAAGCAAAGGCATCGGCTAACTTGTTAACACCACAGGCTCTATCACAGGCAGACAATTACTTATTAGCCTACTGCAGTGTATTTAAATGCTCCTACTTAATATTGCTCACAATGATTTTAATTCTATTTTACTATTATCTTGTTGTGCCAACACTTTGTTTTCTGTTATGTTGCACTGTGATAACATGAGGCTCCCGTAGTATCATGATTTTGTACACATCATCATATATACTGCACCTATAATATGCCAGCTCATTTACCATTGCCTAACCTAGATTGTTACCCCAGGCATATGCATTCCTTTTCATTAACTAGCCTGCAGAATGCCAACTACATCCTCTTAATTATGTGTTCTTGCTCTATACTGCTCACATTGATCTTAATTTTATTTATATCTTGTTTTATCTTTTATTATTTATATGTTGCAACTTGATATCGGGAGTTGCAACATATAAATAATCTAGTACACCTAGCCTGTTATGAAACAACTATCCAGTTAACCTACTACTGCCTAGCTCAGATTGTTACTCTAGGCATATGTTTGATTTTCCTTATGTAACACCTATACTATGCCAGTTTTTCCTTTCATAGAAAATAACTCACACTGCATGTTGCTTACTGTTATTGCTATGGGGCTGTGGCGGACCGCTTAGTACCCTGACTGGGTAGCTCCACCAACTGCGATTCCTAGTTGTCTCAGAGTACCATAAGCACCGCACTGGACACCATAAGCACCGTAGTCCCCTTAGCTGCCGCAGCTTGACTAGGGTCTCGCCGTTCCTTTTCACCCTGGACCAACACCTGGATCCAGCTCCCAGTGGGAAGACCTCTCCCCCAAGAGAGTATAGCTGTATAGCTTCAAAGAGCAGTATAGTAGGTGATTATAGCAGGTATAGCTTTCTCCCACAGACATTAGTCGAGACTGAATGCTGGGGTTATTCTGTTTAATCCGGCCAAATAGCCCACGTATATACAGAATCTGAGCACAGTGACATGCCCCCAATCACACCAATAAACACACCCATAAACAAACCCACAATGTCCCATAAAAAGTCACTGTGACTCCGCATAAAATACAAAATATTAAAAATACATAAAAATACACATTTCCCTCTTAGGAATCCCCACAGTCTATACATCCCTGGATAGCCTGGATCTAAGTGCTCAACATATCCAAAACGCTCTCAGATCCCATGAACACAGCCGAATTGCCACCGGGGTAAAATTCTGACCGGCCGCACACATGGTCCTATGCCCAAAACAGTTCCATGAATTCAGGTGTTGCGGCCAGTCCCGTTTGGGAGTTCCCTGCGACCAAAATACCAAACATAATCCATAAGTATAATGTGGAGCTTGTTCACATCATTAAGACGTACAATTCCACCGAACAGGGATCTTCCAGGATGTAAAGTACCGAATGCAGGCAGGATAGAGGTTCAGCGCACTCGACGACAACACCACTCCCTGTGTGTGTGAACAAGATGGCCGCCACCACGTGTTCAGGAATATGAACGGTGGCCACCCAGACAAAAACTTAGAACACTGCTGGCAGAATCGTTACAAGATGTCGATAATGTTTAACAAGCTCCCGGGTGGTCTTTAGTTCGGGACTTTGTTCTGTTCCCGAAACAGAAAATCCCACAAACCAAGGCTTTTACGAGGTAATGTTCACGACAACGGCCATAAGGGCCATAAGGGGCATTTCTCTGTGATGATATTTTCATTTTGATATGTATTGTAAACAATAAGAAAATCCCACAAACCAAGGCTTTTACGAGGTAACGTTTGCCACAACGGCCATAAAGGGCATTTCTCTGTGATGATATTTTCATTTTGATATGTATTGTACACTTTCCATGCAATGTAAACCAAAATAAATAGTTTTTAAAAGTATAAAAAAGTTAAAGTTTAGAAAAATTAATGTGTTGAATGTATAGTTCAATTCACTCAGTGCACGTACTTTCTCTTTTTTGTTTGAAGGGTCATTCCAGACCCCCAAAGCACTTTAGCTTGCTGAAGTGCTTTATGTATGAAGAGTGTGTCCTCTTTTTCATTTCACGAAAAGTACAGATTTGAATAGAAATGTGTACTTTTATAAATTAAACTTGTCACACCACCCCTGGTTGTCAATCAAACAATTGGTCTTGTTTAGCTTAGTGTCAAGAGACAGCCAATTGCCCAGAGCACCTGCCTTGCAAAGACTTCTCACTGAGCTGCATTGGGAAGTCTGTAATTGGACAGCCATAGAAAGTCTGGGCAGTGTTAAAAGTGGAGGGCTCAAATGCTTGAGAGATATTTTCAGCTTTTACAAGTCAACGCAAAGGTTAGATACAGTATATAAAAAAAAGTAATTGCGAGCATGCATGTTTCTGCTAGGTGTATATCTACTAATCAGTGGGTTTTGTGTTTTATTTGAGCAGTGGACTGTCCCTTTCAGTAAGTTGTGTTTTCCTGTGTGCATCAAGCATTTCTGAATTCTCATTGGGGCAAAAAAAAGACAATGCCATAAGCCGACCTCTTCCCTGGGCTCATGACTATAGGTTGCTGCTGTTGTTCTGTTCTCTTTTTTGCCAGTCTGCTACCACTGACCCCGGACTGTTGTTTGTGAAAAATGAAAATACCCCACATTAGAGGTTGTTGAGTCGATCAAAATAAAGAAATTATTTTACAAACCAAATGACAGACAAGAACTGAAAAATATTTCCTTGCACATGTCTACTGTCAGCTACAAAGCCTCTTTTATCCTAGCCAGAAATCCAGGGTCTTGTGTACAAAAATATGGTTGTCTGTCTACTCTCCTGGGCCACTAACCAGTTTAGGCTAAACACAAAAGACTTTGTCCTTAGATGTATTTTTTTTTGTCTGTGGGATTTTTTTCCATTACTTTCTTCGGGTGCTGCAGTTAAGAACTGACTTGTAACACAAGAACATATAGAAAACAGATGCTAAGTAAATTCTAAAGTACATAAAAGCTATGTGCATTGTCCTAGTACACAGACCATGTAAATAATAAAAGAAATGTATCAAGTCACGTAACTCATCTCTTGGCTTAACAATTCTTTTGATTCGAATGAAGTAAAAGCAATTGAAATAGAAAATAGCTTGAAATTACATTTTTGATATGCCAATCACTCTCTGTAGAAAGTTTTTTTCCACGCTTCTCCTTTGAAGAAGTCTATAATATTTTAAACTGACTCACATTGTTTATTTATTGGTGGGATGCATTAAAGCATATTCTTGACAACTGCATTTCATTATTTTAAAGCATGATTCACAAAGTAAGAGAAAGAAGTTAAAATGAGATTAATGTCCCACTTTTCAAATTTACTCAATTAATTATATTAACAGTTTTAAAATATTTCTTGCTTTAATGACATATTTTAAATGGTTGTTTGGCTTTTATATATATATATATATATATATATATATATATATATATATATATATATATATATATATATATATATATATATATATATATATATATATATATATATATATATATATATATATATATATATATATATGAGTATATGCTCACCACCATGAGAGTGGAAAAAGTTCAGTATCTGAACTAAGAACATGGAACCAGTTCCACTACATTTTGTGGCACACAACCAAAATATAGCTCACTTACGTCTTCACGTCATTACTCTCACCAAGATAACCACACTAAGAGGGGATGACTGGATGAAACTAATCAAGAAAAATGTTTTCCCCAATATTGATGACCTATTGTGCCAAAGAAGAATATGCCTTAAGTGGTTATGTATATATATTGCATTATGTAGTCTTGCATATTTTCAATTGTATTGCCCGATTCACCTAATAAGTAACTGCTGTTCATCTTCACTGTGGCTGCTTCACAGAGGTTACTTTGGACATTATTATGCTTTTTGTATTTCATCTTCTTTTCATATTTTGTAATACCACTTGCTAATATGTAAATACTTACTTGATTTGGTGTACTTTTGGAGATCATGTGACTAACAACCACAATATTGCTCTGTGAGATTGTTTCTTTGTACATATGTGCTGTTCTGCACACCTCCTACATCTTGTAGTAGAGACTGCAGTTCCCAAAGCCAATACAAAGGTTGCACCCATACCTGATCAATGCAGGAGGATTGATGGGCATTTTAATCGTAGTCTAAAGGCTAGGCAACTCTTAAAGCAGGAACAAGAGAAATCAGGACTTCAGCATGCAGTGAAACACTTCATTAGATATTTTGGAAAGGATTTTGGTCCCACAAACAATAATCTTTTTCTATTTAACTTTTTGATGTCTGATTGTACTGATTTGTCAGAGAAAAAGAAAACGGCAGACTAGGTGCAAAGGGTAGATTTAATGTGCTTGTGTAAGGTATAATCAATCATGAGCTTTACTTTGGCACACAATATAAAATGTTTATATTTTCATGATTATTCATTAAAGTGGGAATGCAAGGTTAATTTCAAATTTTCAAATTTGAAATTTTCAGAACATTTTTCCAGTGCTAATTTCAATCTTTTTTCCAAGTGCTTATTCTCCCTCAGTGCTGCCACAAGCTCCTTGGGTTGCATCATCCTAGATGTGTGCTTCCAGGATGACGGCCAATCCAGTGCCTCTCATAGAGGAGCATAGGGCAACATAGGTGCATGAGTGGTGATCACAGTGATGTGCCTATGATTTCTCAATTGAGAATCATTGTATTATTATTATGTTATTATTTATCATTTATATAGTGCCAACAAATTCCGGAGCACTTTACTCAATGATTTATTCAATGATTCTCAATGGTTGACCATGACAGCACTTTGCATGGCATCCGGGCATGTTATGATATGAAAGCCAAAAAGTCATACCCAGAGGGCTTGGAGGAAGGGCATGAAGCCATGGTTCTATTAGTAAAATAGAGAATATTTGGTGGTATAGGGGGGCAGGACTGCAGGCACTATAACAACTTCAATAGGATGAAGTTGTTTATGTGCCTACAGTGTTCCTTTAAGGTCAAAATAGACAAAATGGAAAAATTATTATTAAGTCAGCTATCCATACAGTTTAGCTACACCTTAAATTTTAAATTCACTTTGGATTCTCACTTTAGTGAATAACCCTGCATATCTAGCCAGATGCTTTAATGGTTTACCACTTTGAGCCATTCTATATTTTCCTTGGTTTGTGAAATTTACTTTTGCTTGTGAAAAAAGTACATTTAATTCAGAATATAAACACATTTTGTACCTTCAAAATGATGGGTATGTTGTCTAAATCAAGTATATTTGTTCTCAATGAGATATAAATTGGTAGATAAACAGAGGCACATATTGTTATAAAATTTCCTTTGTTCCTCAGAGAGATTTGAAAACTAACAATAGGTAAGCAATGAAAAATGGGGGAAAGCTACAAGAATAAATGAATTCCATAAACTGATTTTCAAATTTGCCTTGAGGGATTGTCGATTGAAATGATGAAAATAACTTGACGTTGACAAGAAAAATAACATCGCAACCATAACAAATGCAAATAATTTCAGTATGAACAAATACAACATTGACAGTTATATATTTAAATGCATTACATCTGGAATAAAATATGCTCTGCACAAAATATTTAGGTACTCTTATTTTTTGAAACAATGTAAAGGAACATATATTTCACATGAAGAAAATATGATCAACTTTAAATCACAGTGAATATAGTTTTCCAACAACATTAATTAAATTAATTTTCAGTTTGCAATGATGACATATTTTTTTCTGTATTTTGTCAAATATTGCAGTGCATATATTATAACGGCCCCATTCTAATGAATGAGCTACATGCAAAACAAAATGTATATTTGAATGCATTTGTTTTGGTATTTTATATGACATATCACTTTAATTATATGTAAATATACAATTGTTATTATATAAAATATATATAATATAAGCAATAATTCACATCACATAGTCAATACCTATGGGAAACTAATTACTCACCCAACTGAAATCTATGCAGATAAAAGTGACAAATTTAGCTTCTTGCAGTTTAGTGCTTACATGATCAATATTGATAGCCAATAAATGTGTTGAGGCAAGATAATGGTACCTCCACCAATTATAGCTGCTTTCTGTTTATACACACTTATTACTAAGTTTCCTCTATTTGGATTGTACAACTTTGGCCCTGATTTGGATACTTTTCAAAATGATTTAATATGTTTAATATCCTCACAACCACCCTGCTCTGTCTTACGATGATGGTGGCAGTAGTGGTGGAGGAGGTATCGCTGATGGTAGTTGGTTGCACAGAATCAGATACAGTACAGACTTGATGCTTTCTCTTCTTGTTTCTTACCTCAGTAATACAGACTTGTGATGTATTTACATATGTTGATTTATATTGGCACTAGTGAAATTACCCTTTATCCATTTTTTCATTACCCTGCCGCACAATTTGCAGTTTGCTATTTGGTCTTTCTGGAGGTACTCAAAGTGATCCCAAACTTTGCTTCACCACATTTCCTTTGTCGTTGTTTGCACACAAAACTAGGTAAAATAATATGGGATTCAATACAGATTAATGTAAAGTCATGCATTTTAAAGTAAAGAACCTACAAGCCACTTATATGTTAAATGGGGTTGAGATAGGGATAACATTAAATGAAAAGGACTTTCTTAGATCACAAACCGGGCACAATTTAACAATTTTAAATCACAATAGTATGGGCAACAGTATGAAATGTTGGTCTGCAGTTGCAAAAACTTGTAAGGTGCTTTTGTGTATATAAAGGGGCATTGGTTTACATGATCAAAATGTAATTTTGCCTCTTTATAAATCACTGGTAAGATCCCACCTTGACTATGTGGTGTGATTTTGGGCACCAGTTTTTAAGAAGGATATTTCAGAGCTAGACTGAAACAATAATTTAAAACAATTTTAACAATAAATAATACAGATGACTGCAAAATTATGGTGGAACAAATGCATAACAAAAAATGTCAAATTACTTAAGCTGACTGTAAAACAAAACACATTTAACTTTTTGGATGCTGCTTGCTGGCCATTCACCACATATCTGTTCTCCTGTGATGTAAATTTTAATCTTGACAACAATTAAAGTTTAATAATATATTATACAAGAAGATCCATAGTGTTGTTTCATTACCAAGGACTTTTTAAAAATGCATATAATTTTACAAAGCTGAAATAATAGGCATATGAATGCACTGACGATTCTATATGAAGGTATTTTCCAAGTTATATGTTTATCTTATTAAGCCTTTCACCATCAAACAAATGTTAGTTGAAAACATATTTGTATAGCAACTACACGAGAAGGTGAGCATACACAGGATGAGGAAATCATACCTTAAAGGGGGGGGGGCAAAAGACAAAGGAGCTTGGGGGGCACACAAAGAGACACAGAGGGGTTGGGGAAGGGGCAAAAGTTACAGAAATGCATGGGGGGGAGACACCCAGAGGGGCTGGGGGGGCAGAGATACAAAGAGGGGCTGGGGAAAAGGCAGAAGAGAATGACAGAGGCTGGGGGGAGGCATCCATAGTGTCAGGATCGGGTCAGGGATCCAACACGCAGAGTACAAAGAGTAGCAGATACGTATACCGGTCCTTAGAATGGCCGGACTAACGTATAACTACAATAGAATGGTCAGAGACAAGCCGAGGTCGAGGATAACAGAGGACAGGTAAGCGAGAGACAAGCCGGGTCAAGGATAACAGAAAGGCAGGAGAGTAAACAACAAAGCCGGGTCAGAACCAAAAGACAAGTGAATCATAAAGCACTGTGTGACTAGGCGGACTAGAACCACGACAGGGCAATGAGTGAATGAGAGAACCACCGTTAAGTATCCTGGCTAGGAAGAGAGGACACGCCTCCGGCGAGTCCTGATTCGTCTCCCGAGATTTGAGTGGCAGGATGTTTCGGGTTGGCGTCATGACGTCTACCTCTGGTCCTCCTGTTATAAAAGGAAGTGACTCCCTCGCGGCCGGCGTTAGCAAGACCGAGTGAACCGCGGGAGACCGAGGAGACATGGCGTCCGGACGGATAAACTTCTAAGTCTCTACCTCTCTCAAAGGTAGAGACTCCAGGTACCCTGACAGTACCCCCCCCCTCAGATACGCCCACCGGGCGGAAGGAGCCGGGGCGAGATGGAAAGCGGGAGTGAAATGCCCTGCGAAGACGAGGAGCATGAACATCCTCTTGTGGTACCCAACTCCTCTCCTCAGGACCATATCCCTTCCAGTCAACTAAATATTGTACTCGTCCCCGGGAGACACGAGAATCAATAATGGAGTTAACCTCATATTCCTCCTGACCCTCCACCTGAACAGGGCGCGGAGGGGCGATTGTGGAGGAGAATCTGTTACAGATTAGAGGTTTCAACAATGACACGTGAAAGGAGTTCGGGATGCGTAAAGTAGCTGGAAGAGCTAGACGATATGCCACTGGGTTAATTCGAGTCAAGATCCTGTAGGGACCAATATAACGAGGAGCGAATTTCATGGAAGGAACTTTAAGACGAATATTCCTAGTGCTCAACCACACTCTATCGCCCGGAACAAAATTCGGAGCCGCCCTTCTACGTTTGTCAGCATGTTTCTTTACCAGTACAGAATTGTGTAGAAGAATCTGTCGAGTCTGATCCCACAACTTCCTCAAATTGGCCACATGGACATCAACCGACGGCACTCCTTGGGAAGGAGAAACCGGGGGAAGAATGGATGGATGAAAGCCATAGTTCATGAAGAAGGGACTTGAATGCGTGGAGTCACAAACGAGATTGTTGTGCGCAAACTCTGCCCAAGGAATCAAACCGACCCAATCGTCCTGGTGTTCGGAAACAAAACAACGTAAGTATTGCTCAATCTTCTGGTTAGTTCGTTCAGCAGCTCCGTTAGACTGAGGATGATAGGCGGACGAAAAATTCAATTTGATGCCTAATTGAGAACAGAACGACCTCCAAAAACGTGAAACAAATTGGGAGCCTCTATCAGAAGTGATCTCCGAAGGAATCCCATGCAAACGAAAAATTTCTTTAGCAAAGACCTCCGCCAATTCAGGAGAAGTCGGGAGTTTAGGCAAAGGTACGAAATGTGCCATCTTGGTAAACCTATCGACTACGGTGAGGATAACAGTGTGCTTTTTAGAAACCGGCAGATCCACAATAAAGTCCATTGCCACACAGGACCAAGGTTTGTCAGGAATCTCCAGCGGTTGTAGAAGACCACAAGGAAGCGTATGCGGTAGTTTGGTTTTAGTACAGACCACACAAACCCCGATAAAATCCTTAATATCCTTCCGTAACGACGGCCACCAGAAATCCTTGGAGATCAAAGAATACGTCTTGCGAACACCCGGATGACCAGCCACCTTACTCTCGTGAAGACACTGTAAGAGCTCCAATTGAAGTTCCGGGGGAACGAAAAGTCTGGAAGCCGGAGTCAGTCTAGGTGCCAGATGCTGCAAGTTCCTTATCTGATCAAGTAGCGGGGAATGAACTTTGAGAGTAGTGTTAGCGATAATGTTACACTTAGGTACTATAGAGGACAAAACCGGCTCAGATACGGCAGCAGGTTCATATTGGCGAGATAAGGCGTCGGCTTTAGAATTCTTAGAACCTGGCCTATATGTGAGTACGTAGTTGAAGTGAGTGAGAAATATGGACCAACGAACCTGTCTAGATGATAGTCGTTTAGCCTCCCCAATATAGGATAAGTTTTTATGATCTGTCAAAATAGTAACAGGATGCAAAGTACCCTCCAATAAATGTCTCCACTCCTTCAAGGCCATTATAACCGCTAGTAGTTCCCTGTCACCAATGTCATATCTGCTTTCAGTACCGGACAATTTTTTGGAAAAGTATCCACAAGGATGTAGTGGTTTATCTACACCCAACCTTTGGGACAGAACAGCACCTATACCTGTCTCAGAAGCGTCAACTTCGAGTAGGAAAGGTAGAGTAGTATCAGGGTGAACTAAAATTGGTGCGGAAGCAAACAGCTCTTTGAGTGTCTCAAAAGCCCGAAGAGCTTCAGTAGACCAATTCTTAGTCTCAGCCCCTTGTTTGGTCATGTTGGTGATGGGAGCAATGATAGAGGAGTATCCCTTAATGAAACGTCTGTAGTAATTAGAGAAACCAATGAATCTCTGGATAGCCTTGAGACCCTGAGGTAAAGGCCACTCTAATATGGATTGGAGCTTCTCCGGATCCATTTCAAACCCTTCCCCAGAAATCACATAACCAAGAAACGTAGTTTGGGATTGGTCAAAGCTGCATTTCTCTAGTTTGCAGTACAAGCCATGCTGAAGAAGTTTGTGTAAAACCCTCCTGACTTGTCTGTGGTGAGTCTCAATATCCCTGGAATGTATAAGAATATCATCAAGGTATACAATTACACAGTCATCTTGAAACTCCCTAAGAACCTCATTAATAAGGTCCTGAAATACTGCCGGAGCATTGCAGAGACCAAAAGGCATTACAGTATACTCATAGTGCCCATATCGAGTATTGAATGCAGTTTTCCACTCGTCACCGTCGTGGATTCTCACCAAATTATAAGCACCTCTAAGGTCTAACTTAGTGAAAATTTTAGAATTTTTTAATCGATCAAAAAGCTCGGTGATCAAGGGAATCGGATAAACATTTCTGATGGTTATCTTGTTAAGGCCTCGGTAGTCAATGCAAGGTCTCAAAGAACCATCCTTCTTTTTAACAAAAAAGAATCCAGCCCCAGCAGGAGAGGAGGATCTTCTAATGAACCCCTTGTCTAGGTTTTCACGAATATACTCTTCTAGAACTAAGTTTCCATTCGTGGACAAAGGGTATACATGACCCCTGGGGGGCATGGTACCAGAAAGTAAATTAATTTTGCAATCAAAAGGCCTATGTGGCGGTAAGGTATCAGCCTTTCTTTTGTCAAATACTGCCTTTAAATCTTGATACAAGGACGGTATCTGTACTTTGGTAGAGTCAGTAGCGTTATTAAGTGAGTTCACACTACAAAGAGGTGACACTTTCTTTAAACAATTCACTTGACAATTCTGGCCCCATGAAACTATTTCCCCTGATTTCCAATCTATAACGGGGTTATGTCTCTTAAGCCAGGAGTATCCCAGGACTATGGGAACAGAAGGAGATGAAATGAGTAGTAGGGATATTTCCTCCTTGTGTAGAATACCAGTAGTTAAGTAAAGAGGTGTGGTCTCCCGGAAAATCACAGGCTCAACTAAAGGTCTACCATCAATGGCTTCAACAGCCAAGGGTGTCTTCCTTAACTGGGATGGGATAGTGTGTTTGATGAGAAACTTTTGGTCGATAAAATTCTCAGCAGCGCCGGAGTCAATCAATGCCATAGTTTCTAAAGTTCCCTTCTCCCAAGTTAAAGAGACCGGTAATAGGAGTCTATGTTCTTGGTAGTTATGAGTAGAGGACAAAATCGAAACACCCAAGGTCTGTCCTCTAGAGAAACTTAGGTGCGAGCGTTTCCCGGACGGCTGGGACAGCTCAAACGTACATGACCTCTGAACCCACAATACATACACAGTCCCTCTTTTCTCCTGTACTGTCTCTCCTCCTCTGAGAGACGAGTAAGGCCTAACTGCATAGGTTCTGAAACCTGTGGATCTTTGGTTTCAGAAATTTGAAACGAAGGTACTAATCTAGGGAAAGATTTAGCGGTTCTATCTCGAGTATTCTGTCTCTCCCTTAGACGTTCGTCAATACGAGAGATAAAGGAAATTAAATCCTCCAGGTTCTCGGGAAGCTCTCTTGTCGCTATCTCATCAAGTATTACATCAGATAAACCATTTAAGAATACGTCTATATAGGCTTGTTCATTCCATTTTACCTCTGCCGCCAAAGACCTGAACTCTAGTGCATAATCCACAAGTGTTTGGTTGTCTTGTCTAAGGCGCAACAGTAATCTGGCTGCATTGGCCTTCCTGCCAGGAGGGTCAAAAGTTCTTTTAAAAGCAGCTACAAAGGAATTATAGTTATAGACTAATGGATTATCATTCTCCCACAACGGATTAGCCCATCTCAGAGCCTTCTCAATGAGTAAGGTAATAATAAATCCCACCTTTGCCCTATCTGTAGGGTATGACCGAGGCTGTAGCTCAAAATGAATACTGATCTGGTTCAAAAAGCCACGACACCTCTCAGGGGTACCAGCATAACGTACAGGTGGGGTAATTCGGGAAGAAGCACCTACAGTAGCTACCTCTAACCCCGAACCCACAGAAGAAGCAGAAGTATTACGCCTCTCCTCAGGTGGATTAATAGGGCGAGACAGCAGCGCCTGTAGTGCTAGAGCCATCTGATCCATCCTATGATCCATGGCGTCAAACCTAGGATCAGGAGAACCAAGCTGACAATTTGTACCTGCAGGATCCATGGCCCTGTCGTAATGTCAGGATCGGGTCAGGGATCCAACACGCAGAGTACAAAGAGTAGCAGATACGTATACCGGTCCTTAGAATGGCCGGACTAACGTATAACTACAATAGAATGGTCAGAGACAAGCCGAGGTCGAGGATAACAGAGGACAGGTAAGCGAGAGACAAGCCGGGTCAAGGATAACAGAAAGGCAGGAGAGTAAACAACAAAGCCGGGTCAGAACCAAAAGACAAGTGAATCATAAAGCACTGTGTGACTAGGCGGACTAGAACCACGACAGGGCAATGAGTGAATGAGAGAACCACCGTTAAGTATCCTGGCTAGGAAGAGAGGACACGCCTCCGGCGAGTCCTGATTCGTCTCCCGAGATTTGAGTGGCAGGATGTTTCGGGTTGGCGTCATGACGTCTACCTCTGGTCCTCCTGTTATAAAAGGAAGTGACTCCCTCGCGGCCGGCGTTAGCAAGACCGAGTGAACCGCGGGAGACCGAGGAGACATGGCGTCCGGACGGATAAACTTCTAAGTCTCTACCTCTCTCAAAGGTAGAGACTCCAGGTACCCTGACACATAGGAGCTGGGGAGAGGAAAGACAGAGGCAAAGAAAGGCTGGGGGAGAAAGAGATAAGGTGCTGGTTGGGAAAGAGACATACGGAGGTGTTGGGAAAGAGACACACAGAAGGTGCTAGGGGGGACACAAAGAGATACAGAGGGTCTGAATAAGTGACAAAAGAGAAAGACAGGGATAATGGAAGGAGCAAAAGAGGACAACATGGGCTGAGGGGGAGACACCCAGAGGGGCTAGGGGGAGAATTAGACAAGGTGCTGCGGGGAAGGCACGTGCAGAGGGGATGGAAGAAAGAGACACTCAAAGGGGCTGAGTAAAGTAAGAGACACACAAAGAGCTAGGGTACAAAAAGACACACAAAGGGAAAAAATGGGGGATGCAATATACTAAAGGGGGTGACATTCAAACAGAGAGGATAAGAAACACAAAAGGGGGTTAGAAATCCAAAAGGGGAATTAAAGGACATAAAGGGGAAGATGCTTTTGGGGGGGGGGATGTGAGAGGCGGGGTGGCAAAATTCATCTTCATCTGTCTAGCAAAAGTCCTCACCAGCCCTGAGGACAATGTATCTATATTAGAGATAGCAAGAAAAACAGTGCCTATAGAAACATAATTATTGGATAAACAGGGGCCACAACAGGACAACAACCATCCAAGCAGTGCATTTAAATAAGCAGAAGCAAAAGCGCAGAGACTAGCATAACTGCCACATCAAAATTTGCTGCACAATATGACACTAATGATGTAGCAGGAAGGTTCTTTTGGGAATGTTGGGCAGACTGTGAAATAACACCTAAAAATAATACTTGTTCTGAACTGATTGACAGTGAGCCCTCTCTTATTCTCTCCAATTTCCAGATAGAGTGAATGAATAAAGTTTCTAATTAAAACATGATAACTGTATGAAGGAAGAGGAGCATTCAGTTTCCAATTCCATATTCCATAAGATATTAGTTTAGACAGAATGAATCTTTTCTAGAGAAATTTGCTTCTTTCAATTGTAAATGTTAATTCTTGCCGAAAAAGGAAGGAAGAGAGAATGGGTTTACTGGTTATATTTATTAAAAGTAAAAAAAAATACAAAAAAAAAACAAAAAACATGTGAAAGCAATTTTGATAGTGAAGACATAAATGTAAAGAAACTCAGAAAAAAATCATCTGTTTAAAGCTGGCTGTATAAAATACTATAATGTTATCATAACTCCTCTAGGCTTTAAGATACACCTTTATTGCAAGTGTAAATAATTGGAACTTTTATAGTCTTCACTTGTTAAATTTACAGCTTGCCTAAGCAGCTTTTTACCTTTGGTAATGTATTTATTGAGAATTGTATTATTGGGAACCTACCAATGATTTATAAAGAGGTAAAATTAAATTTTGCCCCTGTGAATCAATACATATTTTTTATATGTGACAATAAATTACGGGGCTTTTGTAACTACTAGCTTATGACTGACATTGAAGATTTTGCGTAGACTGCTGACTACAGTTATTCGCAAATCTTCTTTCAGCAATTTCCTCCCCCAAAACAGATATTGTTGGTTCAGTAAAGTATTGTAGTTCTGTCACTTCTCCTGCCTTCTCCTGTGACACTGGGGTTTCCCTAGCTTGTGGAGTAAAAGGAGAAAACCGACTTGTTCAATTGGGACTTGGGGAGCTGCAGTCTGCAAGTGGAGCTGATGGCAAGTACAAGTTGCCGTGGGCTCATGTGATCTTAAGGGATAGCAGTCTGTTTGGTTATCCCCTTAACAGCTGACAGTTTGTAAAAGGTAGAGACTGTACAAATAAAATGGACTATGGATCAAACTACTGCATAGTACCACAAAAGGAAACAAATGGGAGTTTAGTATAAAATAAAACTTAACATTTAATAATGGTTCCAAGGCAAGGAATCACATATAATTCATACACCACAGTGCAACAAACAGTAGTCATTCAGACGGGAATATAAGAAAAGTATATCAGGCAATAAAAAGACCAACTATTACAAAAAGAGTTAGAAAGAACTTTGAAGTTGTAAGTCTGATTCCCTACTTTTAAACTATTATTAAAAGTTAAGTTTTATTTTATAATAAACTCCCCTTTGTCTTTTTTGTTTCTGGTATCATGCAGTTGTTTGGTTTATAGTCTATTCTATTTGTACTTCATATTCGATTACCCCCACTTGGGGAGTTTAGTTTGTTGACCCTTTTTGTGGTGACCACCTGACATTCTTATCAGTTTGTAAGTCAAATAACCACCACATTTGTGTGGTTTTGGATAGGATTTTGAGTCTGCTGTCATGTCATCAGTTGACTTCTATTGTATTTGTATTATCTTACAATTATTTTTTTCCCTTAATGACTCTATATTTAAGACAGTTCTATTCAAGAGCAAGCACTTACATCTATTCTTCTATTTTTCCATGTATATAGTAATCTTCCATGTTAAACCACATTAAATGCTGTTGCAACATCTAAGTAGATTACGTCCAATAAAAGATACAATCTATATTCCACTCATGCCCTCATAGAATGCATTTAACATGTGTCACAATCCTCAAATAAACAATTTTTGACACTTTCCCTGCATTTCCACACATGCATGTATTTTCCAACATTTCTAAAATGCTGAGGGACACAAATAGCACTATAGCATGAAAACTGTTTTTATTTCATGTTTATCCTTGCCTTGTCTCCAGCACTGGGGACTGGATTTTACCTGGGGCTGCTCCTATCAATCTCAGCCCACCTGAAACTGATGCCCAATTAGCCAGGTATAAGACACTGCCTCTCCCTAAGGGCAGTGTCAGTTCATTGGCTCTGGTTCCTGTGTTTGTGTTCGTGATCCAGTGTTCTCCAGTCGGCTCCTGACCTTGGCTCATTCTTATTGTGTGTCCTGACCTCTGACATCCTCTGACTTTGGCTTACCCTAATTTATCCTGACATCTGGCACCCTCTGACTTTTGGCTTATCCTCAACGATTTTCTTGCCTTTACTGCAACTTGGAGCAATATCCTGCACAGCCCCTGTGCACAGACTCACAGGCCAGGTGGAATCTTACCTGGTCACCTTGGTCTGAGTTTATTTGCAAGGGTGAGCATAAATCTCTGCCTACCGGACTCCCACCTCAGGTAAGCCGTGACACCCATGTGGAGCCTGGCAGTAAGGCAGAGCATCGGAAGGCTTCTTTTTACATAATATTATTACATAAATATGCACGTAGGCTTTACATATATATAACTTTCCAAAAAAAGCTAAGAACATGTTAACATCGGGTATTTCTAAACTCAGGACAAAATTTAGAAACTATTTACACTGTGTTTTTTGGTGGTTGTAGATGCGTAACAGATTTTGGGGGTCTAAGTTTGAAAAAAGTGTGTTTTTTATGTTTTCATCATCTTTTATAAAAAAATTTATAGTAAATTATGATTGATGAAAATAATAGTATCTTTAGAAAGACCATTTAATGGCAAAAAAACAGTATATAATATGTGTAGGTACAGTAAATGAGTAAGAGGAAAATTGCAACTAAACAAAAACACTGCAGAAATGTAAAAAGAGCCCTGGTCCTTAACCGTAAGACAATTGAAAAGCAGTCTGGTCACTAAGGGGTTAAACAAGACAAACAAAAATTGGTGAAATTGCTCATCCTTAAGGTACAATACAGCATTTGTCATGAAACAGGTTTAATACGGCTACAATATCTGTGTTATGCACGTTTTAGACACTGTTCCAGTAAAAAAAAAAAAAATATATATATATTGAACATACCGAATTGGCTGTACTCTTATTATAATGTATTTAATACTATAATACCAAGGTTTTCTGAAGTACGGTAATTTGCAGGGATAAAAGGTCACTCTAACCACTACAACAACTTTGCATAATTGTAAAGTTTATGGTACAGAGAATACCATACATTATGTCTCAATGCTGAGAGTGCTTTATAAATGCGGAGATGTGTGAAAGTATCCTGAACAGTAGAATAATTTCATATAAATTGAACATTGTGTGTAGGCATTATGCCCTTCAGATATAACCAATCTTGATAACCTAGTTAATATATAATGACCTATATACCCACAATATTAACATATTAACCCCTGCATGACACTTGGCATGCTTGGACTATCATTAAATAAAAGGCCTAGTTTGAAAGGGGTTTTAAACTCTTATTAAAAGCATTTTCACTATATATATATATATATATATATATATATATATATATATATATATATATTTATAATACACAAGATCTAGCGCACTCACCTATCCACTAAACAGCAACTTCAATGTTGAAAGATTTTTTTTTTTTTTTTTAAACTAATCTAGGCAAAAAAAATGGGGGTTTAGTTCCATTGTATGTAACTAAACCCCCATTATTTTTGCCTAGATTAGTTTAAAAAAAAAAAAAAAAATCTTTCAACATTGAAGTTGCTGTTTAGTGGATAGGTGAGTGCGCTAGATCTTGTGTATTATAAATATATATAAAATATATATAAAAACAACAACTAATAAAACTTTCAACATTGAAGTTGCTGTTTAGTGGATAGGTGAGTGCGCTGGATCTTGTGTATTGTATAATTTGGCCCCCAGCAGCACCCCATTTATGCATGTTCAGGTGAGTGCAGCCACACCCCCTTGTTTTATATATATATATTTGTAGTCGGGGACAATAAGCCGAGTCACTATACTGAATATGGGATAGGTCGGGTATATACAAGTCGGTTGTGGTGTGCTGGGACCGACGTCCAGGTAGGCCTGTAAATAAAGAGGGCCTACCAAAAAATTAGTTTGAAAAAGGGGAGCGGTGGGTTGGCTGAACCAGGCGTGAACGGCCCAGTGAGAGGAGTGGCCCAAGTTTATATAGCCGGGTAACCCCTCCCACAATTACAGGCGACGCCTTTCTATTTGTAGTCGGGGACAATAAGCCGAGTCACGATATTGAATATGGGATAGATCGGGTATATACAAGTCGTTGTGGTGTGCCGGGACCGAAGTCTGGGTAGGCCTGTAAATAAAGAGGGCAAATAGTTTGATAGATAAACACACAGATACAACTTGATCGATGCTTGATATGTCTGCCTCATATCCTTCTCTGGTAGAGAGATATCTGGTGTATGTAGAGGATTTATGTCCTAGTGCTTGAAGAGGTGTACTGGGGTATAATAGAGGCTATGAATTAGCGCCTATACTACAGTATTATAGAATACCAGTATAACCCGAAAACACTAAGGGTCGTATACAAGTTACTGACTAGTCATAACGAACGTAATGCAATAGAAGAGTGTGCTTACTCATGTGATCTTCGGAGAGGCGTATCACTGTGTAGCCCTGTTCGTGATGGATAATTGTTGTATTGGTAGGCTGGGCATCATTCTGTAATAGTAAACTGGGATAAGTTTAACTTTGTAAGTAGGTTTGAGGTAGTATGTGGTGTTTGTAAGCTTAATTTTCCCAATGAAGTGGCAAAAAGGTGTACCGAAGTGTACTTTGTCAGAAATGGCAAAAGCTCCAAAAAATGAATGGCGATTATAGACTGTGTCAGGAGTGGCAGCAATTGACCAAGGCCATGATATAACCTAATCTAGTAGGAGGTTCTAGAATGTGTGGGTATGGCAGGTCATGTGGTATCCATATGGCATCTGAGCTTGCATCTGAAATTGGAAAAGATCAATGGCTGCTTATGTTAAGACAGCCTATATAAGTATGCGTGCGAAGGAGGTTGCTGTGTTGCGAGTATCGGAGCATCGCTAGTAACAGCTGACCTGTGAGTGAGGAAGAAGTTCCACTATTCCTGATATGTGGACTAGGATAGCAGTGACAGGCTAATTGATGAGGAAATAACCGGATGTAGGAAATGGACATGTTTCCTGCTCCTGTGAGAAAGTAAGTTCCGCCACCTGGACAGGAATGGTAGAATGGGTATGATGAATGTCTCAGCGTAATAGCGGTAGGTGACCTGGGGGTGGTTGAGTGGTCTGATTTAGTTGTGACCTTACTGTATGACATGCATGACAAGGGTTATAGAACCTAGGGGATTCCTAAAATACCAGGCCATTCCAAAACGGACTTTACACTATATGGCACGCCTTACCCTGCCTTCGAGTTAGGCAGTACGTATCAAAGTGAGTCCAGTTGCAAATAGTATGCCATCATAGGGGTAATTTTTATTCTTGGGCTACCATAGGGTCATAAAGGCAACGTAAGCAATCTGGCGAATTTTAATGTGAAAAAAATTAAACACAAGCCTTATATTTGACGCTGTAATTTTTGAAAACGCCATAAAACCTGTACATGAGGGGTACTGTTGTACTTGGGAGACTTCACTGAACACAAATATTTGTGTTTCAAAACAGTAAAAAGTATTGCAGCAATAATATCGGCCGTGTAAGTGCTGTTTGTGCGTGAAAAATGCAAAAAAAGTCACTTTTACTGGCAATATCATCGTTGTAATACATTTTACTGTTTTGAAACACTAATATTTGTGTTCAGCAAAGTCTCCCGAGTAAAACAGTACCCCCCATGTACAGGTTTTATGGTGTCTTGGAAAGTTATAGGGTTAAATATAGTGCTAGCAAATTAAATTCCCTATATTTCCGGCATGGGTTGTCAGGCAGGTCCCGCTAATTGTAATTAATTAGGATACCTAATTATGTAAAATTATTACATAAATATATGTGTAGAATTAATATATGTGTATATATATATATACATATGTGTATGTGTGTGTGTGTATATATATATATATATATATATATATATATATATATATATATATATATATAATTTTTTAAAATATTTTTATTTATATATAGGTGTATACATATAGTGATATATACGTATATATTTATGTATGTAGATATATATATTATTATCTCAATACAGTTAGAACGAAATAAAACACATCTATATATTTTTTAATATTTTATTTTTAATTATTTATTTTATTTTTTTAGTTTTTACATATTTTTTTATATTATATATAAATATATATATAACAATTGTATATATATATTTAATCAGTATCAGTCTACATGTAATTTGATATATATATAATATTTTTTTTTACACTGATTTTAACTTTTTATTATTTGATTTCAGCCAGCAGGGGGACTAACTGTCATTACAGTTAGTCCCCCTGCTGGCAATGCACCAGGCAGCTATCCCGGCCATGTGATTGTGAGGTCCTCGCAAGGACCTCACTCTCACATGGCCCGGGGGGGCTGAAGAGGGCAGATGTGCCGTGGGGGGCTCCCTGGGAGTCCCCCCAACCGCGATCGCCGGCGTGGGATCGCCGGCGACCGGGTATGTGAAAAAAAAATGGAGGGCGTACTATTACGCCCTGCGGCGTTTAGAGACGCTTTAAAAAGGATGTAATAGTACGCCCTCCGGTATTAAGGGGTTAAAGCCTTGACGTTACAAACATTAATTATAGGCTACACTTAGGTGGGATACCCGCCACCCCTCCTTGACCGTGAAATTAGTAGTGTATCACAACACTCACAATATGGTCTCTTTCTTTGCAAACAGCGCAAAGGAGTTTTGTATATACCTTATTATTTGTCTGATTCATTATGGTTTTATTATTATTTTGAATTTTCCTAAGACCCAACCTGTGTTCATGTGTCTAATGTTGAATTACAATGCGGTACATAACATGCAATACGGGCACTCCAGCTCAGGCGGCAGTCACTGGCACGCCACAAATAGGCATGCTCCGTGCATGTCTGCAGCCTGGGGCAACAATGTCCTAGAGACGAAAGGGCAGGGCGCATAGATACAGTGCTACAAAAATATACACATCTATATTATTCGTAATGATGTCCTCATTTAAGGTCTACTCCTTTAATGTTAAAAGTCGAAATAGCCCCACAAAAGACGCCGAGCAATCCAAGAAATGATTAAGTCCAAAGCAGCAGTGTGTTTTCAATAAACTCACCTATGTTCACGCAAATTCCCACAAATCTTCACCAAATCCAAAGGGGTTTCCATTTTCTTCCACACAGACTGGATCTTTCAGGAAAACAAGAAATATACAGACGCATTGGGCAGGCTATTAATCCTGGTGGGATCACTAAACGTCTTTTTATACACCCCAAATGAAGACCAAATAACCTTTATCCATCAAGCCCTGAGGAAAATTGATTCCTTAAAACAGGGGCATGTCATTATTTGTGGTGACTTTAATTGAACAGTGAACCCCGAGTTAGATATAAAAAGAGAACAGAACAAATACCCACAGTGTAATTGGGGACTGAGGGAACCATTTTTCCAAACTGCTATTTGAACGTAATTTATTTGACACATGGTGCTCCACATATCCGAAAGACAAAGACTATATGTACTTCTTCCCTGTACATATGACTTACTCCTGAATAGACCTATGTATCGTAGACAACATCACCCTACCTAATGTAGTGGACGTGACCATAGGGCTGAGGACTTGGTCAGACCACGCGCCATTCATAGTCACATTCGAATTGCTGTATCCAGCAAGGAAAAGTGGAGACTCAATGAAGGGCTGTTGGACACTGCCCCGGTGCTGACTGCGGTAATCAGGGAAGCCTCAGAGTATTTCAAGGGTAATATCACAGCTGACAGCCACATTAGCACAGTGTGGGTAGCACATAAAGTGGTGATAAGAGGGGTATTCATTAGGGAAGGCTCAAAACGGAAGAGAATCACAGCAGACACACACGACAAGCTAATTAAGGAACTAACGGAGTTAGAAACACAGAATAAATCAAAACACTAACCAAACACTCTCTCTCCCTCATCACAACTGAAAGATGGGTGAGGTCCCTGAAACCGACATATTACACTCAAGGTAATAAGGCAGGCAAGCTTTTAGCCAACAAGCTTAAGGCCAAACAGCTCCAATCTAAAATCCTCTTTACCTTCCAAGGGCAAACTGTACAACCCGTCAGACATCGTCAATGAACTAGCACAGTACTAGTAACTGTTATGAGAGTGTTAAAAAAAAGATAAGCTTAGAGTCATGTCTACAAATGCTCGCAGTATAGGGAACAAAATCCATGAACTTGTGGCAATAATGGCAACTAAGAATGTAGATTTAGTGGCTGTTACTGAGACATGGTATAATGAGAACAATGACTGGTGTAGTTTTATCCCAAACAAGGAAACCAGAATACTCATTACCCTCATGTTGTTTTTATTTAAAAAAAAATTGACAAAGTCCAAAGAAATTAGAATATAGGGAACAGGGAGCTTTTGACTATAGTCTTGGCATTTAAAGAATGGAGACACTTAATTGGAATGATCTAAGCACCCAGTATTAAATGGCCACAAAAATGTATCATATATCACTGAGGCTAAGCATCTGTCTTTTAGACAGTCTTGCTGGTCATTATTCTTGTCACAATTTAATTATGTGATAGCATAAGATAGGTATTGCATTACCAAAGTATATGCAATGTCCAGACAATTTGAACCTATGAAGATGCTTGAAAAGGACCCAGAACCCATAGTACCTCCTATTAACATTATTGCAGACACACATATCACTGTATCCTCAAAATTACTTCAGAGGATAAAGTCATCCCAAGATCAAAAACCCTCTGACAATCTCCCTGATAAATTATACATCTTTAGCATGGATGGCTAAACATTTTATCATTGTTTCATAACAGTTAAACTGCTGGACTTCCTGGTATTAATAAGACATACAAGCTATTTCCCAATTATTCTGGTAACCTTCATTAACACCTTAATGTCATCCTGAAAAAGCTGGGCTTAAATGTCACAGGGCACATAGCACATGCAACAGATCGCGCCTCCCTCCTCTCCCCTCAACTCCCTCCCCCCAGCCATTATTACTAATGATATAAGAGACCACACCCTGCTTCAAAGTTGCATTTACATTGATTGAAGTTTGTGTTCTGATGCTGACAAGACTTCTGATCCTGGATCCTACTGTGAAATCCTGCTATACTCTGATTACCATTGAAATATCCTGATTTATCCTACCAACCTGCTTTGTTTCCAGTCTGCTCTTTTCCAAGAAACTTGGCAAAAAAACTGATCATCAATACCAACCTGCTTTATTCCATACTGGACTTTGTTACCTTTTTTTACCTTGTTACAAACCTACTTCACAACTACTGGAATCAACACAGCCAACCTGGATAAAACACATTTTCCTATTAATTGCATCTATCCTGAATAACCCTGTTAGAACTATCTGATAACTGCATTGTTGCCTCCAAGCAAAAGAGACTGATCACCTAAAAGTCTAACTAACCTGAACTCCTTAAACCTTTATATTCTTTTTATTTCTGTCTTATTATATTATCTTTGCCTTTAACCTATAATTTCACTTAATGTTTTTCCTTCTCTTGTTTTGCCTGTAATCTCACTTATAGGTTTCCCTGTCACCTGTTAACCTGCTTGGGGCATATTGCCTACCTCTTTATTTCTCTTCTATCTTTATACTAACCTATAATTCCGTTTATAGCTTCTCCTTCCTTCTGCCTACAATTCCTCTTATAGGTTCTCCTCCTTCTACCTATAATTCCGCTTATAGGTTCTTCTTTTATCTTCCACCTATAATTCCGCTTATAGGTTCTCCTTCTTCCTTCTACTTATAATTCCACTTATAGGTTCTCCTTCTTCCTTCTACTTATTATTCTGCTTATAGGTTATCCTTCTATCTATAATTCCATTTATAGGTTCTCCTTCTTCCTTCTACTTATAATTCCGCCTATAGGCTTTCCTTCTATCTATAATTCCATTTATAGGTTCTCCTTCTACCTATAATTCCACTTATAGGTTCTCCTTCTTCCTTCTATCTATAATTCCGTTTATAGGTTCTCCTTCTACCTATAATTCCTCTTATAGGTTCTCCTTCTTTCTTATACCTATAATTCCGCTTATAGGTTCTCCTTCCTTCTGCCTATAATTTGGTTTATAGGTTTTCCTGTTACTTATTTAACCTGTCTGGGCATATTGCCTAAACTCTTTTTATAACCCTCATTATACTTGTAATCTATTTTATAGGTTCTGCTTTCTCTCCTTTCTGTCTTTATTATTTCCATTCCCCTTTAACTTTTGCTACTTTTATAATTTCAAGTGAAAACATGTCACAGATTTCCAATAAAGAACCTAAAGTCAACCCCAGCATAAGTCTCTTATCTGACCTGGTCCGAACCATGACACTGGCAGCCAAAAAGAGTGGACTAGAATGTGCATTCATGAACAATGACATCTTCACTACTAGTCAATGGGGGTGCTGGACGCCATTGAGTGAGCATGTGTACTTTGTGGCCGTCGCATTCAAAATGACTGAACAAAAAGAGCCACAAATCTGTCAAAAGTTTTTCGTCAAGCTTGAACATTTCTTAGGGGAGACTATTCAGATGATGTAGAAGGTTGTTGGGGGGTGATGCAATAAGTGCAGCACAAAAAAAATAAGGCACAAATGCTTCATAGACGGTCAAGAATATGTTGACAGATTTAGCACCCTGCAACTTCCAGGTTTTCCCAAAGCTAATATCACCTTTGAAAGGGAGTAGATTTCTAACCGTCGATGAGGCAGCTGATGGCAACTCCAACAAAGGATTTTGCAGAGTGTTTTGAACAGTGGAAAAGATGCTGGGAGAGCTGTGCGAGTTCCCAAAGTGCCTACTTTGAAGGGAACTGAGGCATCATTGTATCTTTTATCTTTTTCAATAAATGTCTCTATATTTCATATTATGTAGCTGGATACTTTACGGACAGACCTGGTATGTAAATGTATATATATATATGTGTGTGTAAATTGTCATTGTTAGTATATATATTTTTTTACATTCTTTATTTTTGCACTGCCGATGTTATAGTACAGACTGGTAAATCATCACAACAAGAAGATAAGTGACAAAAAAAGTTTCCAGCGTTTGTCAATTATGCTGCACTTTTTTTGTGTACATAACATGCAAAAGAAACAGGTCTAAAATGTAAAAAAAGCAAATGGCTAACATTGTCTGGCATAATAATTCAGGTTTGCAAAAAACAGATCATGAAAACAATACAAAAAGTCCGACTTTGAAATGAGGCTCAGTGGAGAAGAACTAAGAGACAGACACTCCCAGGCATGCAGTCACCACATTTACTATTGTCTATTCAGATATCTGGGAAGGTTTTCCTATACACCATGCTCTGGGCCTGCTATGTGTAGATGCTCTCTTATTCCTGCGAGATACTTGTTTCACTGGAGCCTTGCGGCCTATGCGACACCACCTTAGGTTAGGTCTGTTGTCATGGTCTATCAAAGGACCTGCGGATATCAGGCAAGTACCAGCCCTCCGATTTAGAAAATTCTAACTGTCTGTGCCCCATCTTTCAGTTGGGGGTTCACTGTCATGTTTGTGTGGTAGTTTCTCAGATTATTCGTGGCAATAAAGGTATGTATATATATATATATATATATATATATATATATATATATATATAATATACAGGAAATAGAGAAATGCCAGCACTCCTGGATTTAAGAACAATAGTATTTATTGTCACGAATGTCAACGTTTCAGTTCCTAGCTTGGAACTTTCATCAGGACACAAAGAATGATCATACAATGACTGGCTTTTGTACAGAACAAACAGGTAAGCTAATTACTCACCACCCCCAGCTGCTCGTCAGCTGGGTTGATCTGGCTGCTACGGAGCTTGGGTGCATAACACAATTACCTGAGTGATTCCCCACACGTCATAGGCATGGACCGCCTCCACATAAAGTATATCTGTTCACTGCGTTGCCTGGGCAAACGGCAATAGCATTCGTATTGATACCGGAGAAACTGACGGAAGCCAAGCACAGAGAGATGGACACAGGTTTCTTCAGGAAGGAAGAGATTCTTTATTGGATCACCGATCGGGACTCAGAGGGACTAGCGTCACCAAAATACAGCAAAGTCTGAGTACTGAATACATAGAGTACATTCCTTATATAGCACTGTAGCTCCTCCCACAATTAACTACACCCACACATACCCTTAACCTATTTAATAAATAGAGTCTAAACTCATCCATCCGGTCTAACCACGTGGCTCATCTGATACAAAGGAGAGGGACGCGTAATTCCAGTTCTTACATTCCTGCACCTGGTCAGTACAGTGATAACAGTATCTTAGCTACGTGTAATTAACTAACTGATACTACAAACACATATACATACATATGCCTTGTGGCAATCTTAGCCTGCTAAACTTGTATTTTACTGGAATTACATCACATTCCCCCCTTTGATGCCTCTGATATTTCACAATTACTTGAGGCATCACTTAACCTTGGTTTGCATATACCTCAGGTTACCATGAACCAGACCAGACTTATCTTATGATGTGAATCTTTTAACACTCATCTTCCTGCATTGGTTCTCCTTGATCTAGAGCCTTATACTTATATATCGCCATTATCTGTGCAGCAGCCTTCCTCTCTGCTATACTTCCTATCAGGCTTTGCACAGACCTAACTACTAAGGGTATAAGACACGGTAGGAGTAGACACAACAGTAAAATCAGTAGGACTCCACCTACCACTGCCTTAAGCCCTCCAAACCACTCATACCAGCTACCAAACCAACTACTTGGATTGTACCCTTTCCATACCTGAGTAGGCACATGCACTAGTTTAACCATATGGCTAGTAAGCTCAGCTATTGCTTGCCCTTCGTCATCTATTTGAAGACAGCAATTGCTCAGGTTAAACTTCCCACATACACCTCCCTCTACTGCCAAAAGGTAATCCAAGGCTAATCTATTTTGGTACACTGCTGTCCTCATCCTGGTATTATGCTTCGCTAGAAGATTGAGTGCTTGTGAGGTCTCATTAGTAATAATCTCAACCACCGCCTGTAATCTTATAATACGGTTGAGCATATAAATTGGGGTTCTATAACCAAAGGTACCATCTTCTGCCCACGTGGCTGGCCCATAATAATCTATGATACGCTGGGGAGGCCATTCATTATCTTCCCAGGTGCCTATCTCTAAGGGTCCCCTTTTCTTCCTATGATTCACATCATACACTTTAACACCTAAAGTCTCACCTGTTTCAATCGGTAACAAGAAGAAGGATGGTTTGAGCATACCCAACACACATGCCCCTTCCCAGTCCTGTGGCAACTCCGAATAGGCTTTCTTACCACAGATCCAGTACAAATTTGCTGGGGCTCTCCAGGTAGATGTGATGGATAAATCAAACCACACATCCTTTAAACTGGCATATCTAGCAAACGGGTTAGATGGTTCTGAGACATTTGAAGCCGACCACCAAGTTGTATTTTTAGTATCATCATCATAAGCTTTTTGCCCTAGACAAGTTAATTCTCCTACAGAAGTATTATACATTATTCCTTTCCTTGCTATGCAAACATAACCTATGATGGAGGTCTTTAATCTCCACTCAGATTTACCTCTAACACTCAAATGATAATCGGCTTGTGTAGATATTAGTTGGTCAACTGCCTCAGAACCGGACATTACCTCCTTTGCTTCCCAAGGCCATTGGTCTCCCATGTTAGTACCTCCACACACATAGCAGTTGGTAACATTAAGACTACCGGCAATACTTTCAGCTAGGTCAATGAACAGGTTTTTAGCGTTATGGGGGATCTTATTATCTATACTCATCTCTTCATAAAAGGAATGGTATACTTGATGAGTCTGGGAGGATACCGTATCAGTCTCTATTCCTATAAACAATAATGTCCCAGGATCTAAACCCGTCCCGTATATCTGAAACCCAAATAAATTTCCATACTTATCTAGGAACTTGTCGGGGTTATTAATAAGTATATGGACTGGGTTGCATTCCATAGACTTACAATAAGGGCTAGTCGGCAACTTAGTCACTATCATGTCTTTATCTACTGTCTGTTCCCAAGTCGCCCACCCCACACAAGACCAATATGGACAAAAGTTATAGTCTTTATTTGGGCATCTAGGACTCACATATTTATTTTTACTACTGGGACAAATATATTTATCATTAGACCCATACGTCCTCTCCCATCTAAGATCCCCACATACATTCCACGGTTTTCTACCACTTGATATCGCCTTACATGCATCAAATAGCAGAACACCCGAAGAATGTACGGATTCTAACACCGTCTTATTAATTAGGGTCCCCTGAGGATCTCCATTCCTGAGAGTCAACCAAATTGTACGAGGTTGATACTCTGGACTGAAGCACTTAGGTTCTCCTACTCCTAAATGGCACACACTATAGTCTATATTTAGGTATCTACATCTTGATACCTCTCCTTTACATTCGTATTGTGAATGCCAAATTAGGGTTTGGGAAATATGGTTACCTGTTCTCGTAGTCTTAATGCATACCTCACAGCTAGGAGTGTCGGTACCTCTACCTTCCTGAATATAAAAACACATATAAATAAACACAATCAAAAGCACATCTTTCGCCGTCATCCTCAGTCTTCGTCCGTGCGATGGAACCTCAGCTTCCAGGATGTGAGGGCTGCAGGGAATGGAGTTCTGCTCGTCTTCACAGGTGTCCCTTCGAGACTTTCCTGGCTTATACACTATGTGTTGGTAAGCGGACAGGCTTTATTATGGCCTTCTCACTCACACCTGTAACAATAAAATTTGTAATCCACAATAATTCCTCGTTACTCCGACTGAGTAGTGCGTTTCAACCGGATCTTGCAGGGATTCTCTGGATCTGCTGTAATTTGCCAAGAATCGACTGCTGCTGGTTTAACCCTGGAGTGATGTATCCACGGAGTTACTTCGGCTACTTTTATCGCTGTAGGGGTAGACAAAAGAACAACATAAGGACCTCTCCACTTGGGCCCTAACGGTACATTATTCCACTCTTTAATCCACACTTGGTCTCCTGGATGATAACTATGAACAGGGGGATAAATATTCACAGGTAATCTATCTTGTACCCATTTCTGTACCTCCTCCATAGTCTTACCCAACTCTACAACCTGCTGCCGGGTAATTCCTTCTCCCAACTGACTCAAGTCCCCCCTTAAGTTACCAAGTACGGGAGGTGGTCGCCCATACATGATTTCAAAAGGAGAGAGGCCCATCCTTCTGGTAGGGGTACTGCGGATTCGCAATAAAGCTATGGGTAAGAGAACGTTCCACTTAAGTTGGGTTTCCTGACACATTTTAGCCAACTGGTTCTTTATAGTTCTATTCATTCTCTCTACCTTACCAGAACTCTGGGGTCTATATGCAGTATGAAGCCTCCACTTTATACCAAGCATATGAGTCAGTTGTTGTAGGCACTGATGAACAAAAGCTGGACCATTGTCCGATCCTATAGAACAGGGTAGTCCATATCGGGGTATTATTTCTCGTAGCAGGAATCTTACAACTTCTCCTGCTTTCTCTGTACGAGTAGGACATGCTTCTACCCAGCCTGAATAGGTGCACACAATTACCAACAGGTAACGATGTCCACCCGATTTAGGCATTACTGTAAAGTCTATTTGTAGATCGGACATGGGGAGTCCCCCCATAAACTGGACTCCTGGTGGCTTTACTGGTCCTTGTCTTGCATTATTCTTAGCACACGTTACACATCTGCGTACAATGGCCTGAGTCAAGTTGGACAATCTTGGTATGTAGAAATGTTTCCTGAGAGATTCTTCAGTACTGTCTCTCCCAGAATGTGTCCCGTTGTGATAATTTTGGACAATTTCTACCGCTAGTGATGCTGGTATGACTATTCTTCCATCTTCTAGCTGATACCACTTGTTCTCCAAATACTTTCCCGGTTCAGTCTTTAACCACTCCTCTTCTTGAGCTGTATAAACTGGAGTCCATTGGGACAGTGGAGTTGGTATAAGAGCAGCTATATGCCCCACATACTCCTGTCTTCCTGATTCAGCAGCACGCTTAGCTGCACTATCTGCCATCCGATTTCCCTTGGTTACATCACCATCTCCTCTCAGATGCGCTCGACAATGTATGATACCGACTTCTTTCGGCTCCCACACTGCTTCCAATAGTTGTAGGATTTCAGCTGCGTACTTGATTTCTTTGCCTTCTGAATTCAGTAGTCCTCTTTCTTTATACAAAGCTCCGTGGGCATGAGTGGTTAAAAACGCATACTTAGAGTCCGTATAGATATTTACTCTTAAACCTTCAGCCAATTGTAACGCTCGTGTTAGTGCTATTAATTCTGCCTTTTGTGCTGATGTTCCTTTCGCCAGTGGCCGAGCTTCTATCACCTTGTCTATTGTTGTCACTGCATATCCTGCATAGCGGATCCCTTCTTTCACATAACTACTGCCGTCGGTGTAATATTGAACATCGGGGTTCTGGATGGGAAAATCACGAAGATCTGGTCTACTTGAAAATACTTCATCCATTACTTCCAAACAATCATGTTGACTTTCAGTAGGTTGCGGCAAAAGGGTAGCTGGATTTAAGGTGTTTACAGTCTCTAAATGCACTCTTGGGTTTTCACACAACATTGCTTGATACTTGGTCATACGGCTGTTACTAAACCAATGATTTCCTTTGTAATCCAACAACGTCTGTACTGCATGTGGGACTCGTACATAAAGTTCTTGACCCAGAGTGAGTTTATCGGCTTCAGCTACTAGCAGGGCGGCTGCAGCTACGGCTCTTAGACAAGGTGGAAGTCCGCTGGCCACTGCATCCAGTTGCTTAGACATGTAGGCAACAGGTCTTTGCCATGATCCCAAGTACTGTGTCAATACTCCCACAGCCATTCTTCTTTGCTCGTGTACATATAAGTAGAATGGTCGTGTGTGATCAGGTAGACCTAATGCTGGGGCACTCATCAAAGCCTTCTTCACATCTTCAAATGCCGTTTGCTGTTCTTGGGTCCATAAGAAGGGGTCGTGCTCTGTACCTTTGATGGCTGCGTACAGAGGTTTTGCCAGTATCGCATAGCTGGGAATCCATATCCTACAGAAGCCTGCTGCCCCCAAGAATTCTCGCACTTGTCTTCTATTCTTGGGTATTGGTATTTGGCAGACAGCTTCTTTTCTCTCTGGCCCCATAATCCTTTGACCTTCAGAGATATGGAATCCCAGATACTTGACAGTTGGCAAACACAACTGAGCCTTCTTCCTGGACACCTTGTATCCTGCCTTCCAGAGAATATGTAGTAGATCGTGCGTTGCTTGCTGACATTTTTCTTTTGTAACTGCTGCTATCAACAAGTCATCTACATATTGTAACAATACACATTCTCCTGGGATAGACTCGAAATCCAGTAGATCTTGACTTAGAGCTGAACCAAATAGGGTAGGTGAATTTTTAAACCCTTGGGGCAGTCTTGTCCAAGTCATTTGGCGTTTTGAGCCCGTTACAGCGTTCTCCCATTGGAAAGCGAAAATACATTGGCTTTCTGCGGCAATTCGGAGGCAAAAGAAGGCATCTTTGAGATCTAAGACTGTGAAGTAAGTAGCCCCGCCCGGAATTAAAGCAAGCAGGTTATATGGATTGGGTACAACTGGATGTATGCTAACAACCGCATCATTGACTGCTCTTAAGTCCTGTACAGGTCGATACTCATCTGTACCGGGCTTTTGAACAGGCAGCAATGGGGTGTTCCAGGGGGAAGTACAGAATTTTAGGATACCATACCGTATGAACTTATCCAGATAGGATTGGATGTTCTTCTTAGCCTTCTGCGGAATGTGATATTGTCTTAGGCTCACTGGATAAACCCCATGTTTCAGTTCAATTTTTATTGGTGGAATATTGCGGGCCAGTCCTGGTGGGTTGTTCTCTGCCCAAACTCCTGGTATGTTAAACAATGTCTCATCACTCCTAGGGTTTTGGCTAGTCAACACTGTATAAAGCCGCCACTCTTCTTCCTTTGGTACGGATAAAGTCATAATACCTGAAGGTCCATTAAACTTTAAGGATGTTGTTCCATTTGGTAGGAACGTAATCTGCGCTTGTAATTTTGATAGCATATCACGTCCCAGCAATTGGACTGGACATTCAGGCATATAAAGGAATTGGTGTTTTACTACGTGGCCTCCCAATGTACAGAGTCGACTTTTAAGAACCGGTTTTTCAGCACTTCTTCCAGTTGCTCCTATCACAGTAATAGTCCTTCCAGATGGAGGAGCAACTAGATTAGTCACCACTGAATGTTCAGCACCAGTGTCGATCATGAACGCACTCCTTTTCCCCCCTATTGATACATCGACCATAGGCTCCGCTCGACCAAGGGGGATGGAGCCCGGTCGGTATCAATAGTCCTCCATGACAGTGTCAGCCAATCCTACAAAGTCCCTACCTTCTCTATCGCGGGACCTTTGCGCTGCTGGAATATACCTGTCTTCCCTAACACTTCCTCTGTTCCCATTACTCCCTCTATAACCATTACTCCCTCCGGGGCCTCCTCTACCTCTCGCTCTACCTCTAAAGTTTCCGTAGCCTGCCCTGGGTTGGTCTCTCTCGTACTGCTCTCTTTGCGGACATTCGTTCCTCCAATGCCCTTCTTCCTTGCAATACGCGCATTGATCCCTACTCAAAGGCTCCCTACTCCATCTATTATTGCCTCTATATGGGCCCCGTTTATCTACGCCTGCGATCGCTACCGCTAGCATATCAGCCTTTTTACGCATCTTGCGCTCTTCCTCTTTCTTACTTTCTGTATCCCTGTTCATATAGACCTTATTTGCTACCTCCATTAGTTGGGTGATGGACATACCTGCAAACCCTTCTAACTTTTGTAGCTTGCGCTTAATATCTCCGTATGCTTGGCTGACAAAGGCGGAGTTAACCATTCGGGAATTGTCTGCGTCTTCCGGATTAAAGGGGGCATACAAGCGGTATGCCTCCAATAATCGGTCATAAAAGACACTGGGCGCTTCATCGCTTTTCTGGATCACCTCAACTGTCTTCGACATGTTAATGGCTTTCTTTCCTCCGGCTTTCATGCCAGCAATTATAGCGTCTCTATAGGCTCTGAGTTGAACCATATCAGCACCATTTACGTTCCAATCGGGATCGGTGTTGGGATAGTGTGTCGCGGCCCATGCTGCTGGATTGGCTTGGTTCAAAGCACGGGCTCTATCCTCTAATGCTTTAATGGCTGCTTGATTTATTCTTGTCCTTTCCTCATTGTTAAATAAAGTCATTAGTAACTGCTGGCAATCAGCCCATGTCGGATTATGCGTCTGTACTATTGAGGTGAACAGATCAGTCATAGCTTGTGGTTTCTCAGTATACGAGGAATTATGGGTCTTCCAGTTTAAAAGATCGGTTGTGGTAAATGGGACATATACGAAGACTGGGTCAGCGTGTGCCATTTGACCTGCGGCATCGATATAAGCTGACCCGGGATTCAGACGAAGAGGCATCTGATAGTGCTTTAATTGTTGGGCACCAGTCAACTGTCGGGTTTGGATGGGGCTACGTAGAGAGGCGTCAGTCATGGGTTCCGGTCGGGGAGAGATAGGGTATGGGGATGTGGGAGGTCGGTTTTGGGAAAAGGTCGTAAATAAAACACTTCGAGCCGAGCTAGATGAAGCTTGACCGGAAGTCTGAAGTGGCGCCAAATCAGGATATTCGTTTCTAATGGGGGTGGATTCTGGTTCCGGAAGGGGAGATTTAGTACGAGGGGGGGTGGATCCTGTACTGGAGGAGGAAGCGGAAGTGGATGAGGGTAATGAGGGGAGGGGTGCAGGACTTCCTGCGTTTGCGTCACTTCTTCTTAACGGAAAGTAAGGGGGCGGCAAAGGGATCTCGGACTCAGGGGGCGTGTCCAAAATGGGCCTAACACCAGTCCTAGTGGACGAGCAAGTCCTAGCTACCATGAGGCGACACTGCTCCTCGTGGCATGTCTGGAGCCATTTTGGCGAGTCATTTACGGCCTGTCTCCAACAGTCAATATAAGGAAACTGGCCGTAAAGTTCAGGCCTACCCGATACAGCCACGTGTAAGCGCTGTACCAGAGTTGGATCCAAACTGCCACGTGGCGGCCATGCCGCAACCAAAGTAGGCCACTCCCTAGTACACAAAGTGACCAAACGTACAGGAGACATCTTTACCCCAAAATCACAAACTTTGAATCCCTTTTTAAAATTCTTAACCATACATCCTAAGGGATCCGGAATCGTTGACTGCGACGCACCCATACTTAACAATGGAACGTCGTCGACAACGAATACTATACACGCGTACTATTCAACAGTCACACCCGTTTCCTCTGGCAACAGCACCACGTGGTACGGTTACCAAGTGAAACGTACACAATAACAATAAACACTCAGGGAATTCCCGTACACACACAGCTGTTACACCAGTCACTATATAATCAATATTATGCCCTTTGGCGTAACTATACAGTCACCCACGCTATAATTCTCTATATACGAATTACCCGTCTATAACACACCCCAGTAACATCGTCTTTTACAAATAGCGGTTACAGTACGGTTAGCATAGGTCAAAGCACAAGTTAAGGTCACAATACAATTATTAGTGGTTATGGTGTTAAACATGCAATGGACGACAATGATTAGTACTTATTATATAATGTCAGTAAATATACAGGGTTATGGTACCGTGCACTATAATACAGCAACACACTATTAACACTCTCGCTAGACGGCTGAGCTCGCGCTATCTAACAAGATATACACTTTACTAAAACAATCGTTAACACATTTACAATTCCCAACTAAACTATTGGCCAGTACCTTGAATGGACTACCTAAAACTATATACACCCGTTTTGGTTAGCCACACTGCCCAATCACCACATATATAGCGAGCTAGAGAACCGAATTTACACAGGCGCCTCTTAGTCGCACTATCAAAAGTCTAGTGGGTTCCAAATTTACACGCCTTCCCACTTAGCCCAGATAGGATGAGAACTAGCGAACCGAATTTACACAGGCGCCGCTTAGTCTCCCGGTCCCTCCGACCTAGCGAACGTAATATACACCCTAGAACGCTAGTCTAGACAAGACACCGGTGTCCGGCTAGGGCTATTTACACCAGGACCCCGCCTGACTAACCAAATCAAACGGTCTGACTAAAGAGCGTTCGATCGAGCGGTGCGCCTTCGCTCCTTCCCTCCGACAGAGGGGGCAGATACACAGATTCAAAACCCCTTTGGGCCTACCGCACAATCGGTATACCCCTAGTGGGTCCTGCCGTCTAAAACAGCAGTTGTCTTACCTCCTCGTTCCTGAACCTGAGTTCACACTCATCGACGGGGACACCCCAGCACTTCTCACGTAGAGGCCGATGATCTCCTGGACAACAGACCAGTGGCGCCGAGACGAAGGGAGGTCCACGCAGAAGTTCAGGGGTGCAGCCGTAGAGAACGTGGGCAAAGATAGACCGTCTCACGCCTCTGCCTCTCAGCTACCGTTGAACGATGAGCTTCCCGGCCAATGCACCAAATGATACCGGAGAAACTGACGGAAGCCAAGCACAGAGAGATGGACACAGGTTTCTTCAGGAAGGAAGAGATTCTTTATTGGATCACCGATCGGGACTCAGAGGGACTAGCGTCACCAAAATACAGCAAAGTCTGAGTACTGAATACATAGAGTACATTCCTTATATAGCACTGTAGCTCCTCCCACAATTAACTACACCCACACATACCCTTAACCTATTTAATAAATAGAGTCTAAACTCATCCATCCGGTCTAACCACGTGGCTCATCTGATACAAAGGAGAGGGACGCGTAATTCCAGTTCTTACATTCCTGCACCTGGTCAGTACAGTGATAACAGTATCTTAGCTACGTGTAATTAACTAACTGATACTACAAACACATATACATACATATGCCTTGTGGCAATCTTAGCCTGCTAAACTTGTATTTTACTGGAATTACATCACAGTATTGAACAATATTAACTAGTATTTGTCCGTAGGCTGGCATTATCAATACAAAAAATAGATTAAACATCCATCAAGCATATAATATATAAACCCTCTAAACATAGATTAATACATACCCCTTACAAACATATTGAAACCCACTATCAATAAACATGAAGATACATATAAGTATAAAAAAATACATATAAGTATAAGTAATAAAGTGAATAAAGTCCTGGGTCTTAAAGTGACAGTATTGAATTGAATAAAATTCAGAATCTTAATGACAGTGCACAAATACTTTTCCATAAATAAGAATCTTTAGACAGTGTGTCTATAGGTGCAAGATTTCAATCATAATGGCTATATAATATGTGGCTATAAATAGTAAAGTGAATGAAGTGCAAAATCTAAAGTGACAATGCCACTCCACCAAAGAGAGTCTATCAATAGTGTATTTACATTGATGATAATTCTATCACAATGAATACTTAGTTTTAAGATAAACATGTGAGAAGGGGACAAATAAATGTCTTAAATATTTTAAAGTGCATAAGTTATTATATAAAGTGCAAAAAGACAAAATATTCTAGGAATTGTGGAGGTGAGTCGGTTTCAAATGCCATGTCCATGGCCTGTGTGTGCAATATTGTAAGAGTAATGTACACCTCTGCATGGTCTGACCACGCTATTGACCCTATAAATGTAGATTTGCAGTGAGACAGGAGAGATGGTAAGATGAGAAATAGGTCTATACTTGAGTGAGAGATGTGGGTGAGAAAAGAAGGTATAGTCTAGCATTGTGGGATGCTGTACTCTCCAGATATCATGTTCTGTGTGAAGGATAGGAACATTTTGTCAGATCTAGTAGTGACAGGTTGGCACAGTATTTAAGTTCTAGGGTGACATCTTTCCATTGGAGGAGATAGGAAAACAATTAAATGATGCAATGTGTAAAGTGCTAAATGTGCATGAAGGGCTTGTCAAAGTGAGTATTAGGGATGTTGGGGCATATACCTATGTGGAGGCATATTTATGGGGACAAACGTGTCCTGTCACGGTTCTGCCTTGTGGATTGGATGTTATCTTTAATATTTTTAGTGGGCACGACTTGCAAATCAGTATGGCCACTCTGTTTACCAATAGGTGCGTTGGCTAAGTAACATCTCTGGAAGTGTCGGCTCAGAAGAGGGAAGAGTCTAGATTGCTTGTAATGAGTGAGTTTCTGTCATGACTACCATCTATGTAACATCTACATAGACTATAGAAAATAGACAGAACGTAAACCGGTCCTTAGAATGGCCGGGTTAATACGTTGAAAGACAGAGAATGGTCAAGGGAAGCCAGAAATACACGAGATGAATTAGCAAAGCCAAGTCAGGGAAACCAGAGATTAGAGTAGTCAGGAATAGCCAAAGTCAAAATACTGGGAAGATCAAATAACAAGAACAAGGAAAATGCATTCTTGGGAATCAGGAACGGAAACCATGACAGGGCAATGGACTAGGGAACTTCAGGGGTTTAAATACTCCTCCTTGTGCTGTGATTGGTCAGAGGTTGGCCTCTGATCCCATGTGCGCGTGTGTCGTCGTTGTTAATGTGCGTGTGCGTCGACGTTGTGACGTCACACGCATGTTCACGTGACCCTTGGAGGCGGAGCTACAAATGGCCGCGACCTTGTGGTTTGCAACATTTTGTTTGCTACTTGCGGAGGGGACGGATGCCCCAGTGGGACGGCTCCCAGCTCGCTGCTGAACAGACAAGTTTACCAATCTGTCAGCATGGTTGCACCGATCGGACGCGACCACGAGCCGTGACAGTTTCCTGGAGTAGGATTATATTTGCCTTAGGTCTGTTTACCCATCGCATAAATTGATGTCACTTACATGAGTTATTAAGACTCTTGAACTTAATAGAAATGCATGTCAATTTGGAAGACATAGGTAGTCTGTAGACACAACAGAGAGGAGGACACTTCTAGGACACAGAATATGAGCTGGATAATTCTAGTGGTCGTGGAAGGAAGATAGAAGAAAGAGGGGGAGAGAAGAGGGAAAGAGAAAAAAAGGGGGGTTGAGAGAGAATGTGGTTGAAGCAAAAGGGAAAGATAGAGGAGTTTAAAGCCTGGTCTTATGCGTTAGCCGCCAGGACTAGTTGGGGTGGAGAATTACAAGTTCAAGAGGTAAGGCATCCAGTCCTGTGATAATATGGATATGATGTGTGAGGTGGAGGGATAAAAGGCACAGGAGAAGGAGAGAAGGTGAGTACCCCAACAGTCCACCCAGAACCCAGCTCTTCCCTCAAAGGGAACCCAGCAGAGGGCTTAATTTGGTGTCCCCATTTGCTATTTGTCTATTTCATCCTGGGCATCTTCTCGCAGCTTACTCCCTTAATGGTCTGGCTGTGATCTTTTTCTGGAACATTCTGTAGATAATTTGGAATGGGCCCTAAAGTGGTACCATCTGAACAACCAGGATCGGGACTGGTGAAGGGAACCAGGGTTTAAAAAGGAAGGCATACTATTATCTATCCGGTAGTCTAGGACGGCCAAATACTGCAAGGCAACCCCTTCCCCCAGCAATTACACAACCTAAGTCTCATGGATATGGGGTTAGGCCCTCCGTCATACAGTGGATCACTCCCATATAGATTCATCCTGTGATGTCATGTCAGGGACTGGGCAAAGTCTCCCCAATGTCACCATCAGCAGTGAAGCCTTGGTGGATTTTCTAATGGTGCTTTTCCTTTCAGACCACCATCTTTAATCTATGTATGTATATTTAAAACTGGTATATTAACACATAAAATAAATAAGCATTGGTCAATCAATTCTAAGGCATGTGGTGGATTGATATTCACGAAAGGCAATCAAAACTAAAATTAAATATAAAGTGGACAGTTTAAACATTTGTGAGATGACTATCTTTGAGCATTTAAGTTAAGTGATATGGTAGATAAAATAAAAATAAGGGTAGCCTGCAGTTTAACTGTGTCAAATGGGTATGTATATATTTAACCCCTTAAGGACCAAACTTCTGGAATAAAAGGGAATTATGACATGTCACACATGTCGTGTGTCCTTAAGGGGTTAAGGCCCTGGGCTCAAAGGGCATACAACAAAGGAGCATTTATGTTAATGCTTTCCCATATATAAATTAAGAGAAACCTCTGGATATTCAGCATGAGAATGGATTGTCCATTCGGGACGTCGGTTCCTTGGATGAGGTAGAATTCATGTGGTGGCTTGAGGAAGTCTTTTTCTTGTATTCTTCCAAGGCAAATGTGATTTTTCTCTGTAGGGAATGTTGGCCCTGTTTCGGGATCGAGCCAAGGAAGGTACCATTTGAGGCTGTAAGCTGAAGGCAAAGAGTCTACAAGCCTGGTCACGTCAGCTATGTTAAAATGTGAGTTTGGTTGTCTTTATGGACTATTAGTTTGAATGGGTAGTCCCACATATAGTGATGTCCCGAACGGTTTGGCTGCGAATAGTTCCTGGCGAACATCGCATGTTCGCGTTCGCCACGGACGGTGAACATATGCGACGTTCGGTCCACCCCCTATTCGTCATCATTGAGTAAACTTTGACCCTGGACCTCACAGTCAGCAGACACATTCCAGCCAATCAGCAGCAGACCCTCCGTCCCAGACCCTCCCACCTCCTAGACAGCATACAATTTAGATTAATTCTGAAGCTGCATTCTTTTTTTTTTGTTTATTATACATTATCCCCCATTGCCAGTAATGTGTGTTTATTATACATTATCCCCCATAGCCAGTAACCTGTGTTTATTATACATTATCCTCCCCAGAGCCAGTAACCTGTGTTTATTATACATTATCCCCCCATAGCCAGTAACCTGTGTTTATTATACATTATCCCCCCATAGCCAGTAACCTGTGTTTATTATACATTATCCCCCCATAGCCAGTAACCTGTGTGTATTATACATTATCCTCCCATAGCCAGTAACCTATGTTTATTATACATTATCCTCCCCATAGCCAGTAACCTGATTTTATTATACATTATCCTCCCCATAGCCAGTAACCTGATTTTATTATACATTATCCTCCCATAGCCAGTAACCTGTGTTTATTATACATTATCCTCCCATAGCCAGTAACCTGTGTTTATTATACATTATCCCCCCCATAGTCAGTAACCTGTGCTTATTATACATTATCTCCCCCATAGCCAGTAACCTGTGTTTATTATACATTACCCCAACACAACCAGTAACCTGTGTTTATTATACATTATCCCCCCATAGCCAGTAACCTATGTTTATTATACATTATCCTCCCCATAGCCAGTAACCTGATTTTATTATACATTATCCTCCCATAGCCAGTAACCTGATTTTATTATACATTATCCTCCCATAGCCAGTAACCTGTGTTTATTATACATTATCCTCCCATGGCCAGTAACCTGTGTTTATTATACATTACCCCCCCCCATAGCCAGTAACCTGTGTTTATTATACATTATCCCCCCACAACCAGTAACCTGTGTTTATTATACATTATCCCCCCACAACCAGTAACCTGTGTTTATTATACATTATCCTCCCATAGCCAGTAACCTATGTTTATTATACATTATCCTCCCCATAGCCAGTAACCTGTGTTTATTATACATTATCCCTCCCATAGCCAGTAACCTGTGTTTATTATACATTATCCCTCCCATAGCCAGTAACCTGTGTTTATTATACATTATCCCTCCCATAGCCAGTAACCTGTGTTTATTATACATTATCCCCCAATAGCCAGTAACCTGTGTTTATTATACATTATCCCCCAATAGCCAGTAACCTGATTTTATTATACATTATCCCCCATAGCCAGTAACGTGTTTTTATTATACATTATCCTCCCATAGCCAGTAACCTGTGTTTATTATACATTATCCCCCCATAGCCAGTAACCTGTGTTTATTATACATTATCCCCCCCCTATAGCCAGTAACTAGTGATGTACCGAACTGTTCGCTGGCGAATAGTTCCTGGCGAACATAGCGTGTTCACGTTCGCCACGGCGGGCGAACACATGCGCGGTTCGATCCGCCCCCTATTCGTCATCATTGAGTAAACTTTGACCCTGTGCCTCATGGTCAGCAGACACATTCCAGCAAATTAGCAGCAGACCCTCCCTTCCAGACCCTCCCACCTCCTGTACAGCATCCATTTTAGATTCATTTTGAAGCTGCATTCTTAGTTAGAGGAGGAAAGTGTAGCTGCTGCTCATTAGATAGGGAAATTGATAGCTAGGCTAGGGTATTTAGTGTCCACTACAGTCCTAAAGAACTTATCTGATCTCTGCTGTAAGGACAGCACCCCAAAAAGCCCTTTTTAGGGCTAGAACATCAGGCTGCTATTTTTTCTAATTGCAGTTGCCTGCCTGCCAGCTTCTGTGTCAGGCTCACAGTGGATACTGTGCCCACTTGCCCAGTGCCACCACTCATATCTGGTGTCACAATAGCTTAAGCTTGCATTTAAAAACAAAACAATTTTTTTCACTGTAATAGAGTGAATAGCAGTTAGTTGTCTGCAAGCGTCTGGGTGTCAGGCCTTCAGCGTGTGCTCTGCCAACCTCTGCAAGTTTACTTTGCCACTCATATCTGGTGTCTCTATAGCGTGCCTTTACAAAGAAAAAAAGCTTTTCACTGTAAGCTAATAGCAGTCAGTGTCCTTCAAGCGGTTGTGTCAGGCCTTCTGCGTGTACTCTGTCAACCTCTGCCAGTCCACTTTGCCACTCATATCTGGTGTCACAATAGCGTGCATTTAAAAACAAAAAAACTTTTTTCACTGTTATAGATTGAATAGCAGTTAGTTGTCTTCAAGCGGGTGTCAGGCCTTCAGCGTGTACTCTGCCAACCTCTGCAAGTGCACTTTGCCACTCATATCTGGTCTATGTCTCAGGCAGGCAGCATTAAACACATGGACGTAGAGTGTGATGATGATGATGTTGTACCCACTGCTACTTCCTTTGCTGAGTTGTCAGATACAAGTGAAGCGGTTGATGATGACGATGCGTCCATGGATGTCACGTGGGTGCCCGCTCGGAAAGAACAGGATGAAACTTCAGATGGGGAGACAGAGAGGAGGAGGAGGAGACGAGTTGGAAGCAGGGGGAGGTCATCGCAAGGAGCTAGTGGCACAGTCAGACAGCATGCATCGGCACCCGGGGTCAGCCTGACAGCACGCCAATCAACGCATGCTGTGTCCACGACCAGAATTCCGTTATTGCAGAGCTCAGCAGTGTGGCATTTTTTTGGTGTGTCTGCCTCTGACAACAGCGATGCCATTTGCAACCTGTGCCAAAAGAAACTGAGTTGTGGGAAGTCCAACACCCACCTAGGTACAACTGCTTGGTGTAGGCACATGATCGCACATCACAAACGCCTATGGGATCAACACATGAGTACAAGCAGCACACAAACTCAAAGCCGCCATCCTCCTCCTGGTCCAGCATCTTCAGCCACGTCAACCACTGCTGTCGTCCTTGCCCCCTCTCAACCATCCGCCACTCCGTCTCTCGCCTTGAGCAGTTCCCGCTCATCTGCCCACAGTCAGGTGTCTGTCAAGGACATGTTTGAGGGTAAGAAGCCAATGTCAGAAAGTCACCCCCTTGCCCAGCGTCTGACAGCTGGCTTGTCCGAACTATTAGCCTGCCAGCTTTTTTTTTTTTTTTTTTTTTATTCTTTCTTTTTGCAGTGCAAAAAATCATAACAGCAGGCATGTGGTGCCCCAATAGCATTCCTCACGCTGATCATCAACATTTTTAACAATGGGGTTTTCATACATCCGTGCACATTTTTTAGTTATTTATGTTTAGATTGTCCACGTTTACACATTACACAGAGTATACAATTAAAATGTGGTCCTAGTTTAGCTGAGCAGGTCTAACGAAACCTTGGCGGCACAATGCGTTATAAACTTTATGGAGCATTCAATCTAGGCACTGGCTTATCTAACTGATCTAGGACACTTGAATACAAATGTAACATCGCTAACTACAGTATAAAATATTCAAAGATCTTGTTACCCTGACTAGGCACAGGAAAAACATTGAAAAGTAGTTAACAGCTGACTGATGATTAGTATAGTAGTACCTAGTTGGAATAATACTGTACACAGCTAGGGGGCGTCATACAGCAGTTAGCTGGCTTTCAATACCATAACAGCTAGGAAAAGCTTTTTTCGTTGATATGCATTTTTATTTCTTCTTAGATAACAAAAAAATTCTGAGATGACATTGGCAGGGCTATTCACTTGTGTGATCTGTCATGAATTGTAATTTGAATGTTAATTTGAATTGTGGGGCACAAGAACTTGAATAGAAAACATATTTAAGCCAACTATGTTTTCACTAAGCTTAGTGAATAACTAACATTAATGAGTCGGATTAAACGCACTCTGCACTCGAGGTATGATCTGTTTAAATGACCCCACTCTGGGCCCTAAATGGTAAAACGTTTCACATGGGCATACAAAAGGTACACATGGCAATTAAAATCAGAAAATATGTAAAACATTTTTAGATATACTGGAAATTAGTACACCAATACGATTAAGCACGTTGATTAATAAAATAAAGAAATGTTAATCTATCAAAGCGGCTTGAGAAAATATATGTTTAAAAAGATACAAAAATATCAAAATCTGCTTATAAAAAAGAAATACTGCCTTAAAATTCAAAATGCAAGTATGAATATTAGCACACACAAGCTATCTACCAAATGTGAAAACTATTATTTAGCTTTTCTGGCAACTAAAAGTAACATACCACAGAGTTTACTATATTCAGTGCAATATCTAAAGGAAGTACTGGCTAAAAAATTCAATGCAAAACTAGCAAAGTTGTAAAAACTATTAAGTTGGTTGTTTTCTTTTTATCTGGTGAATAAAATGTTTCTACATTATATCACACAGCTATTTGTCGTCTTCAAAAAATTATTTTTGTGGTTTTGTCTTTCTGTAGTTTCAGGATTCATGTTTGCACGTTTTTTTTTCAGAATTTGCCAGGAATCTATTTTTGAAGTTGTTCCCCTCCTCTTGACACGATCAATGACCTGAGAGTCTCCGTAAGCAGGGTTGACCTGTTAGTCCCGTTTTCCATTCAATTTGCGCATGATGTCCCGGCTAGGTTTCCAGGGACAAATGTTGGAGCCTTGGCATTGCCCCAATATGGAGGGAGCGTGGAGTTTGTTGGAGGCTTCGATGTGAGTAGCTAGTACGGGGGGAGACCCAGTTGCCCCAGGATTCCCTCTGCCTCCTGCATGTAGCCGTACGGTATGCCTGGCGTACGCATGGCGACTTCTCGCTTCAGTAGTTAGGACACACCCCCTAGCCCACCAGCTTTTACCATACAAGCTGGTGGAGTCTGAGGCGTTCAAAAAAATTGTAGCTATTGGGACACCGCACTGGAAGGTACCCGGACAAAATTTATTTTCACAAAAGGCAATCCCCAACCTGTACTTGATTGTGCAAAAGGAAGTAATGGCATGTCTGGCACACAGTGTTGGGGCAAGGGTCCATCTGACCACTGATACCTGGTCTGCAAAGCATGGTCGGGGCAGGTATATATCCTACACTGTGCATTGGGTAAACCTGCTGACGGCTGCCAAGCATGGAATGCGTGGCTCTGCAGAGGAGTTGGTGACACCTCCACAACTGCAGGCAGGTCTGCTGCCACCTCCTCTACTCCTCCTACTCAATCCTCTTCCATAACCACCTCGGCTGAGTCCTCTTCTGCTGCTGCGTCTTACTCCACATCAACGGCAGCTCCCCAGGTACTATTCCACATCCCTATTCTGCTCTGTGTCAGTGTGTATCAGGGGCTCTGAGGACAGGTGTCAATCCATATCTGCCAAGTGACCCTATGTAGGGGGAACAGTCTCTATTCTGCTCTGTGTCAGTGTGTATCAGGGATCCTTAGGATAGGTGTCAATCCATTTCTGCCAAGTGACCCTATGTAGGGGAACAGTCCCTATTCTGCTCTGTGTCAGTGTGTATCAGGAATCCTTAGGATAGGTGTCAATCAATATCTGCCAAGTGACCCTATGTAGGGGGAACATTCCCTATTCTGCTCTGTGGCAGTGTGTATCTGTTGCGGTCACCGGCCCGCCGAGTCTCACGGCCGTGCCCGACCGGCACGACCGTGCCGACAACACAAGCTTACCTGCTCGTCGGCGAGCCGGGAACCGCTCCCCCAGGTCTTCCGGGCATCACGCCCAAATCCAACATGGTGCCGACCACGTGGTCACGTCTATGGCTAGCCCCGCCCCCGAGAGTTATACCAACGTGTGCGTGACGTCACGACGTCAACGCACACGCACGTTTTGGGGTCAGAGGTCGCCCTCTGACCAATCACAGCATAGAGAGGGTTATTTGAACCCCTAACTCACCCCAGTATTTTGCCCTGTCGTGGTTTCCGTTTCCTGGTTTCCTGAGAGTGCTATTTTCGTGTTTCTGATTTCCTGGTATCCTGATCTTGGCTTTTCCCTGGTTATTCTGATTTCCCTGACTTGGCTTGTTTAAACGGTATTGAGTATTTTCTGGCTTCCTTGACCTTGGCTTTCCCTTTGACCATTCTCTGTCTCTAGCGTATTAGTCCGGCCATTCTAAGGTCCGGTTTACGCGCTGTCCTTTCATTTCCCTTTCCTTATATATGTATGGTTACATAGTTTCTGCGTGCTGGACCACACTAGTAGTCGTGACATTACGACAGGGCCATGGATCCTGCAGAACTATGCAAACATATGATTGCCTGTGAAAATAGGGTGGAGGATATGGACCACAGGTTAGACCAATTTGCCCATGCATTTCAGACCTTGCTCCAGAGGACTGCCTATTTAGAGGTCCCTCCTGTGCCACCTGTAGTGGTTCCCGTACCACATAAACCACCGTCCATAACCCTTTCACCTCCCCCTCGTTATGGAGGTGATTCTAAAGAATTCAGAGGTTTTTTAAACCAAATTGAATACCACTTTGAGGCTTCCCCAGGTTCATTCCCTACAGATAGATCAAAAATAGGCTATCTGATGAACCAATTAACTGGAAAAGCCTTAATCTGGGCTAACCCCTTATGGGGAAGTGGAGACGCAGTAGCCCGTGATTACAGTGCCTTTCTCACAGCTTTTAAGGCTACGTTTGAACCTAAAGGCAGGGAGAAGAACACTGCCAAAGCCCTTATGAGAATAAAACAAGGCAGTCGCTCTGTAGCCGATTACGCCATAGAGTTCAGAACACTGGCGTCCGAAGTTGACTGGACCAATAGTGGTCTGGTGGCTGCTTTCTCTGAAGGTGTCAGGGGTCCGCGGGCGGCTAGTAGGGGAGGCTGCTCGCAACTCACAGCACTCACCCTCAGTCCATCGCCGCCCGCGGTCTCCCCTCCTCCTACCTGTCGGCGAGCGGCGTCTCCTCTCCGCCGCTCGCATCCGTCACGCCTCCCAGCGGCAGCATGTATAACGCTGCACGCTGGAAGGTCGTTGATTTATGCAAACGCCGGGGTCACGTGAGTGACCCGGCGTTAAAGCAACAGTACCACAATCACAGTGGGAGGCTTAGATATCTCCCACGTGTGATTGTTAATTCTGATTGGAAGTTATTCAATCAGAATTTAACCTAGGGTATTTATACTCACCTTTCCTGTTCCTCCCTGCCCTGTTGTGGTCTTTGCTGTATAGTATTGATTCTGAACTTGTGATTTCTGGTTACGTACTCTCTGGCTTGTTAAACTGACTTTGTGACTTTCTCCTACCCTTTGACCTCGGCTTGTTTATCGTTATCCTGTTTTCTGGTTCCCCTGACTCGGCTTGTCTCCTGACTATTCTGTGTGTGCTTAGCCCGGCCACTCTAAGGTCCAGTACGGCACCTTTTCTGTGTGTGTGTGTGTCTGTTAGCGTGTTGGGTTCCCGGAATCGTGACATTACAACAGGGCCATTATGGAACCTGCTGACATTCCACAGCTCCTAGTTAATCAGGAGGCTAGAATGGATGGTTTAGACCATCGTATGGATCAGTTTGCCCAGGCTTTACAAACCATACTGGCTCGTACTGCCCACTTGCAACCTGCCGTTCAAGAAGTTGTTGCTGCTGGGCCAGAACCCAGTCCTGATCCGGTAACCGCTCCTGCTCACGTGGTTCACATGACGCCACCTCAGCGCTATAGCGGTGATCCAGCATCGTGCCGTGGTTTCCTCAACCAAATTGATATTCATTTGGTGATGAATCCGCGCTCATACCCCACTGGCAGAGCCAAAATTGCTTTTCTGATCAACCATTTGTCAGGAAAAGCTCTAGCTTGGGCCAACCCCATGTGGGAGAACACGTCCCCAATGTCCTTTGCAGACTTTCTAACAGCTTTCAAACGTACGTTTGATCAGCCCAGCTGGGTTGCTTCTGCTGGCAAAGCTCTGCTTAGGATCCGACAGGGCAGTAGATCAGTAGCGGATTATACCATTGAATTCCGCACTCTGGCAGCTGAAGTGGTTTGGAATAACGACTCTCTCGTAACAGCTTTTCAGGAGGGTTTGGCCGCTTACATATTAGACGAAATAGCATCCAGGGAATTGCCTATTCTTCTGGATGATCTAATAGATTATATCATTTTAATTGACAACCGTATAAGAGAGAGGCGTAGTCAAAGAAGAATGAATACACAGGGGTTACCTGCTTTACCCAGTACTGCACTACTAGCGTTACCTCCCCCTACTCAACCACCTCCCGAACCCATGCAATTAGGTGCTGTAGGCTTATCTGAAGCTGAAAGAACATACCGCAGAAGGGAGGGCTTGTGCCTTTATTGTGGTAAGAGGGGGCATCTCCGAAGTAACTGTCCTAGTTTGCAGGGAAACTACAGCACCTAAGGCCTAGAGAGGGTTCGGCCTCGGGTGTTATGGTTTTTTCCCCTCATGTGTCCATCTCCAGACCATTCATTACGGTTACTCTTTTGGTCAATCAAACCACGATTACAACTAAAGCCTTGATCGATTCAGGTGCTGCAGATAACTTTATCGATGAGAACTTTGCTAAACCCGCAGCCTTGAATCTGATCCAAAAGGCCACACCCTTGGCCGTTGAGGCCATAGATGGTAGACCACTTGAGAAACCCCTGGTGACCCATGAGACCCAAGAAATGGTTATGGCCGTGGGTGCCTTACACAAAGAAAGGATAACCTTCCAAATAATTGACTCCCCTACAGCTTCCATCATACTGGGCTTCCCCTGGTTAGTTAAGCATAACCCGGTACTTGATTGGGGTTGTTTGGATATACTCTCCTGGGGGGAATCCTGTCAACAAGACTGTATGGTCCGTTTACGTCCCATTTGTTTACTCAATGTGCCTACAGCTAAACCACTTTCTGTTTCTGTCCCCCCTTTCTATGCAGACCTCGCATTGGTCTTTGAAAAAAGGGAAGCTGATAGACTACCCCCACATCGGGATTATGATTGTGCCATAAACTTGTTACCTGGAACGATGCCTCCTAGGGGCAAGGTCTACCCGCTTTCTGAGAAAGAAAACCAGGTCATGGAGGAGTACATAAAGGAATCCTTACGTAAAGGTTTTATCAGAAGGTCCTCCTCTCCGGCTGGTGCTGGTTTCTTTTTTGTTGCCAAGAAAGAGGGCGATTTAAGGCCATGTATAGACTATAGAGGCCTGAATAATATAACAGTTAAAAATGCTTATCCTATCCCTCTCATTACTGAGTTGTTTGACCGTGTCAAAGGTTCTAGATTTTTTACCAAACTAGACCTCAGGGGGGCTTATAACTTGGTTCGTATAAAAGAAAACGATGAATGGAAGACAGCGTTCAATACACGCAGTGGGCATTACGAGTATCTAGTTATGCCTTTCGGATTGTGTAATGCTCCTGCTGTCTTTCAGGACCTCATAAATGATGTCCTTAGAGATTTACTACATGTCTGTGCCGTGGTCTATCTCGATGATATACTTGTGTTTTCTCCTGATCTTGAGTCTCATCATGCCCATGTGAGGAAGGTACTTAAGAGATTGCTACAAAATGGTCTTTATTGTAAATTGGAGAAATGTTTATTCGACCAAAAATCAGTACAATTCCTAGGATACATCATTTCTGAACAGGGGTTCAGCATGGATCCTTCAAAATTAGAAGCCATGTTGTCTTGGCCTCTTCCTCAAGGCCTTAAAGCAATACAGCGATTTATAGGCTTTGCCAATTATTATCGCAGGTTTATTAAAAACTTTTCATCAGTCATTTCTCCTATCACTAAACTGACTAAAAAGGGTTTGCACCCCAGGGTTTGGACTCCTGAAGCCATTAAAGCCTTTGATACTCTCAAAAAGGCATTTGCCACTGCCCCTGTGCTACACCATCCCGATCCTTCCCTTCCCTTCCCTTTGTAATGGAAGTAGACGCTTCAGAATCAGGTGTGGGAGTTGTATTATCCTATAACGAACCCCTCCATCCCTGTTGTTACTTTTCTAAAAAATTATCTGATTCGGAGAAAAATTACGACGTCGGGAACAGGGAACTATTAGCTATTGTGATGGCTTTTAAAGAGTGGAGATACTTATTAGAAGGAGCCAGACACGAAATCCTGGTTATAACTGATCATAAGAATCTCTCCTATATAGCTGATGCTAAAAGATTGTCCTCTCGTCAAGCCAGATGGTCCTTATTTCTTTCACGCTTTCAGTTCATTATCACATATAGGCCTGGGTACCGTAATGTCAAGGCTGATGCTATCTCCCGACAATACGAACCTTTGGAGTCTATTGCCCCCGCTCCTGAACCCATTGTACCCACATCTAAGATAATAGCCGCTACCCGTTTGGTTATTTTGTCCCTTTTACTGGATGGTATCAAGGCATACCAAACCCAAGCACCCTCTGAGACACCTGTTGATAGATTATATGTGAAAGAAAGAGAGAGAAATAAATTGTTAGTTTTATTTCACACCGCCAAAACGGCTGGTCACCCAGGGGTTACCAAAACATACAAGGGTCTCCTTCAACAATTCTGGTGGCCTTCACTTAAGCAAGACGTGGATTATGTGCAGGCTTGTCGTGTTTGTGCACAGTGTAAGTCCCCTACTGTTAAGCCCCCGGGCCTCCTGATGCCTTTGTCCGTACCCAAGAAACCATGGACCCACCTATCCATGGACTTTATTGTTGATCTTCCTTAATCCGATGGAATGACAGTAATTTTGACTGACTGATAGGTTCTCTAAGATGGCACACTTTATTCCACTCAAAAAATTACCTTCTGCGGTTCAGTTGGCTCGGGTGTTTGCCAATGAGGTTTTCCGCTTGCATGGTATACCACAGGATATCGTATCCGACAGGGGTCCTCAGTTTGTCTCTCGGTTTTGGAGGGGCTTTTGTGCTGAGATGGGGATTTCCTTGTCATTTACCTCCTCCTATCATCCACAATCCAATGGAGCTGCCGAACGGGTGAATCAATCTGTGGAGTTGTATTTACGCTGCTTCACAAATGCACACCAGGACAACTGGTCTCACCTCCTTCCCTGGGCTGAATTCGCCAGAAATTCGTCCACTGGCTTAAGTCCTTTTTTGGTTGCTTATGGGTTCCAACCCTCTGTCCTTCCCGGCGTATTCTCCGACAAGGGAATACCCGCTTTGGACGAGCACCTAACCTCCTTACGGAAGATGTGGGATCAGGTCCATGCTACTCTTTCTCGAGTGACTGTTGCTCAGAAGAGATTTGCTGATCGCCGTAGAGGTGCTGCTCCTTCTTATGTTCCGGGTGATAGGGTTTGGTTGTCCTCTAAGAATGTCCGCCTCAGGGTCCACTCGATGAAATTCGCACCCAGGTTCCTTGGCCCCTACAAGGTATTGCGTAGGGTCAATCCTGTGTCCTACTCCCTGGCCTTACCTCCTTCCATGCGTATTCCTAACACCTTTCACACCTCCCTTTTGAAGCCCCTGCTCTGTAATCGATTCTCTGGTCCTCTCAGGTCTGGTCCTCTCCGTAATTTCTCCTATAACCAATTTAACCAAAAAAGGAGCTAATTGTATATCTTGGCCCAAAGAAGCAAGAGAGGCATTTGAACAGTTAAAATCTTTATTTTCCTCAGCACCTGTCCTGACCCATCCTGATCCAACCAAACCGTTTATCCTAGAAGTGGATGCGTCAGAGACAGGAGTTGGAGCCATTCTGTCTCAGAGAGAAAGTCCTGATACGCCTTTACATCCCTGTGGATTTTACTCTCGCAAACTCACACCTGCAGAGAAGAATTATGACATGGGGAATAGGGAACTTGTGGCCATTGTACTTGCCCTTAAGGAATGGAGGCATCTCTTGGAAGGTTCCAAAGAGCCACTTTTACTGATCTTTACTGATCATAAGAATTTGGCTTATATTGGGGACGCTAAGAGATTGTCCTCTCGTCAGGCTAGATGGTCATTGTTCCTCTCCCGATTCAATTTCGTAATTACTTATAGGCCTGGAACTAAAAACACCAAGGCAGATGCACTTTCTAGACAGTTTGAGACAGAGGAAGTTCCTGAACAAGAGATATATCCTATTATACCTCCAAAATGCCTCATTGCCACCACAGTTTCCGAAGTGTCTTCTCCACTCTTGTGTGCCATAATAGCAGATCAAACTCAGGCACCCGCGGGAAAACCTCCGGACAAACTGTATGTGTCACCTCCGTTAAGAAAAAAGGTACTAGATTTATTCCATGATAACCTCACAGCGGGCCATCCTGGAGTCCATAAAACCCTCTCTGCTATCTCCAGGAGGTTTTGGTGGCCTACTCTTAGGAACGATATCAAAGATTATGTTGGGGCATGTCAAATATGTGCCGTTTCTAAAGTTCCTCCTAGATCGCCCCCTGGACTGTTACAACCACTGCCCATACCTAATGCTCCATGGACCCATTTAGCCATGGACTTCATTGTGGATCTACCCAGTTCAAACGGGTTTAATACAATCCTTATGGTTATCGATAGATTCTCGAAGATGGCACATTTTATCCCACTTAAAAAATTACCATCTGCTCAAGACCTAGTTCAGATATTCTTGAGAGAGATCTTTCGGTTGCACGGTGTACCCAAAAGCATAGTTTCTGACAGAGGTACCCAGTTTATTTCTAGGTTTTGGCGTTCCTTTTGTAAACAATTGGGCATCGAACTCTCCTTTTCGTCAGCTTATCACCCTCAAACAAATGGAGCAGCAGAGAGGGCGAATCAGTCTTTAGACGCCTATTTACGTTGCTTTATAAATGCCAATCAATCTAACTGGTATGAGCTCTTACCCATGGCTGAGTTCGCCAGGAACAACGCGACTCATGAATCTTCTAATCATAGTCCATTCTTTGTAAATCAGGGTTATCACCCCACTGTTTTCCCTTCTGAATTCTCAGACACGAACATCCCTGCTTTAAACACCCGTTTAGAATCAATTCATGATACTTGGGATTCTGTCCATTCAGCTCTGCAAAAGGCTTCGTTACGTGCAAAGGTCCAAGCTGACAAGAAACAGGGTGCTAATCCTGTCTATCTTCCAGGTGACAAGGTGTGGCTCTCCACACGACATATCAAACTTAGGGTTCCGTCCATGAAATTTTCCCCTCGGTACATAGGTCCTTTTCGAGTCATCCGACGTATCAATCCAGTGACCTATTCCTTGGCACTTCCAGCTCATATGAGGATTGCAAATACATTTCATGTGTCTCTACTCAAGCCCCTTACTTGCAATCGATACACCAGGATATCCACACCTCCTCCACCCTTGGTAGTGGGTGACCAAGAGGAATACGAAGTTCGTTCTATCATGGATTCCAAAATGTCCAGAGGTGTCTTGTCCTATCTTGTTGACTGGAGGGGTTATGGTCCCGAGGAACATTGTTGGGTTCCTGCTGACCAGGTTCATGCGCCCCGTCTTGTCCGGTCGTTTCACAACCGCTTTCCTCTTAAGCCGGGTCCTTCCCGCCCGGTGCGCGTTCTTCGAGTGGGGGTACTGTTGCGGTCACCGGCCCGCCGAGTCTCACGGCCGTGCCCGACCGGCACGACCGCGCCGGCAACACGAGCTTACCTGCTCGTCGGCGAGCCGGGAACCGCTCTCCCAGGTCTTCCAGGCATCACGCCCAAATCCAACATGGCGCCGACCGCGTGGTCGCGTCTATGGATAGCCCCGCCCCCGAGCATTATACCAACGTGTGCGTGACGTCACGACGTCAACGCACACGCACGTTTTGGGGTCAGAGGTCGCCCTCTGACCAATCACAGCATAGAGAGGGATATTTAAACCCCTAACTCACCCCAGTACTTTGCCCTGTCGTGGTTTCTGTTTCCTGGTTTCCTGAGAGTGCTATTTTCGTGTTTCTGATTTCCTGGTATCCTGATCTTGGCTTTTCCCTGGTTATTCTGATTTCTGGTTTCCCTGACTTGGCTTGTTTAAACGGTATTGAGTATTTTCTGGCTTCCTTGACCTCGGCTTTCCCTTTGACCATTCTCTGTCTCTAGCGTATTAGTCCGGCCATTCTAAGGTCCGGTTTACGCTCTGTCCTTTCATTTCCCTTTCCTTATATATGTATATGGTTACATAGTTTCTGCGTGCTGGACCACACTAGTAGTCGTGACAGTATCAGGGATCCTTGGAATAGGTGTCAATCCATATCTGCCAAGTGACCCTATGTACGGGGAATAGTCCCTATTCTGCTCTGTGTCAGTGTGTATCAGGGTCTCTGAGGACAGGTGTCAATCCATATGTCAAGGTGTCAATATGTCATATGTCAGGTGTCAATCCATATCCATTGTGATTTAGGAATGTTAGGTGATTTCTGCCCTTTATGGATTAAAACCAGACTCTGCATCAACTGTGTAATTTTCCATGGGAGTTTTGCCATGGATCCCCCTCCGGCATGCCACAGTCCAGGTGTTAGTCCCCTTGAAACAACTTTTTAGTCCCCTTCACTTTTGTGGCCAGAGAGTCCCTGTGGGTTTTAAAATTCGCCTGCCCATTGAAATCAATGGCGGTTCGCCTGTTCGCGAACATTTGCGGAAGTTCCCGTTCGCGAACCGAAAAATTTGTGTTCGCGACATCACTACTATTCAATCTATAACAGTGAAAAATATTTTTTGTTTTTAAATGCACGCTATTGTGACACCAGATATGAGTGGCACTGTGCACTGGCAGAGGTTGGCAGAGTACACGCTGTAGGCCTGACACACAGACGCTTGCAGACAACTAACTGCTATTCAATCTATTACAGTGAAACATTTTTTGCAAGCTATTGTGACACCAGATATGAGTGGTGGCACTGGGCAAGTGGGCACAGTATCCACTGTGAGCCTGACACAGAAGCTGGCAGGCAGGCAACTGCAATTAGATTACACAGGGAAAAAAAGCAGACTGATGTTCTAGCCCTAAAAAGGGCTTTTTGAGGTGCTGTCCTTACAGCAGAGATCAGATGAGTCCTTCAGGACTGTAGTGGACACTGCATACACTAGCCTCGCTATCCATTTCCCTATCAAACAGCAGCATCTACACTTTCCCTCTTCTCACTAAGAATGCAGCTTCAGAATGAATCTAAAATGGATGCTATACAGGAGGTGGGAGGGTCTGGAAGGGAGGGTCTGCTGCTGATTGGCTGGAATGTGTCTGCTGACTGTGAGGCACAGGGTCAAAGTTTACTCAATGATGACGAATAGGGGGCGGATCGAACCGCGCATATGTTCGCCCGCCATGGCGAATGCGAACACGCTATGTTCGCCAGGAACTATTCGCCAGCGAACCGTTCGGTACATCACTACTCCTTTACTGTGTTAACATCTACCTCTTGAGCTGGAAGGCTATTCCATGCATCCACTACCCTCTCAGTAAAGTAATACTTCCTGATATAATTTTTAAACCTGTGCCCCTCTAATTTAAGACTATGTCCTCTTGTTGTGGTAGTTTTTCTTCTTTTAAATATGATCTCCTCCTTTACTGTGTTGATTCCCTTTATGTATTTAAATGTTTCTATCATATCCCCCCTGTCTCATCTTTCCTCCAAGCTATACGTGTTAAGATCCTTTAACCTTTCCTGGTAAGTTTTATCCTGCAATCCATGAACCAGTTTAGTAGCCCTTCTTTGAACTCTCTCTAAGGTATCAATATCCTTCTGAAGATACGGTCTCCAGTACTAAGTACAATACCTCAAGTGAGGTCTCACCAGTGCTGTACAATGGCATGAGCACTTCCCTTTTTCTACTGCTAATACCTCTCCCTATACAACCAAGCATTCTGCTAGCATTTCTTGCTGCTCTATTACATTGTCTGCCTACCTTTAAGTAATCAGAAATAATCACCCCTAAATCCCTTTCCTCAGGTACGGAGGGCTCTCTGATCAGACTGACTCTTTTTTGGGGTTATTTTTATTTAAATATATATATATATATATATATATATATATATATATAACTGTCAGTACTGATCGCAGCAGTCTAAACTGCGATCAGTACATTTAGTTTCTTTTTTGTGGTTTTTTGAGGGTGGGTAGTGGGTGTTAGGTAGGTAGGAATTTAGTAATTTGCCCCCCAGTTTTTTTTTTATTAATTATTGGTTTGCCAACCAATATCTGACTGCGAATCCAGGGTCACATTACAATCATCAAAATATGTGGCACCCCACGGATCTCGCACAAATGCGCACATTTTGGGCCCTAACTCTAGTTATGGATATCGTCAAAAAGCAGAGTATCAGGCCCTACTGGTACAAGCACCCCATCCTGGCTACCCCTCTTTTCCCAAGGGTTATGAAGAGGGATCACTATGAGCAGGTGCTGTGTTTCCTCCACTTCAACGATAATGTACTGTGCCCCCCAAGAAACGACCCATTGTTTGACAGGCTCTACTAAATTTGGCCCCTAATCAAACTCCTGTCAGTCAAATTCTCCCAAAATTATGTCCCTGAAAAATATATTTGTCTAGATGAATCCCTAATGAGGTTTAAGAGTAAAAAAAAACAACTTAAGAACTGAGCGGGGACCCACCGAAGGGCAGGCTATTTCAGCTGCTGCCTGTTTTCAGTATTCTCTTGCGCCCTGTTTTTTGCTCTCCACAAATAGAAGTATAAATCGCTACATGGGCACTGCATGTCTGTTAAAGTGGCTAGACCAAACAACTCAAATTATGCCATTTGGAATACCCTGGGCTGCCTGCTTTTAAAAATACTATGCCATCATGGGTGCTATTTTCTCTCCTGTAATTTAGAATTCTCTGGGTTGCCTACTTTTGAAAATGGTATGCCTTAATAGTGGAAATGTTATTACCCAAGCTGTCATATGCTCTCAAAGGTGACATAGGCCCAGAAAATCACTTTGCCAAATTACCAACTTTGAAATGGACATCTAATATATTTGTCCCTGTGACTTCCACAAATAAACCTGAAAAACTGGTACATGGGGGTACTGTTATATTCAGGAGACAATGTTGAAATGAAATACTGAGGCTTTATTGCACTAACCAATATCAGGAATTTTAAATATCCTGTGGAATTTGAGTTGTGTTTAAAAAAGCACAAATAGAACTATAACCGCTATATGGGCCCTGCATTTCTGATAAAGTGGTTTGGACAAACATATCAATACATGACATTTAGAATACATTGGGTTGCCTACTTTTGAAAATGGTATGCCATAATAGTGGAATATGTTATTACCCAGGCTGCCATACGCTCTCTAAGGCGACTTAGGCACAGAAAATCACTTTGCCAAATTTCAGTGTGTAAAAACATAAATGGATAAGATGTATAATAGACTCTATAACTTTCCAAAACCCCATAAAACTTATAAATATGGGGTACCATTGCACATGTGAGACATCAATGACCAGAAATGTGAGTGCTTCAGAGGAGTAAAATGTGTAGGAACGATAATATCATCACTGAAAGTACAGTTTTTATGTGAAAAAAAAATCTGTACACCATCTTTGGCTAGTGTTTGTGACTAAGTGGCTATTACAAAAGACTGGACATAACCCATTTTGAATACCCTGGGATGTCTATGTTTTCAAATGGTATGCCATGAGGGGGGTAATTTTCATTTCTGGGCTGCTATACGATCTCAAAGGCAACATTGGCCCAGCAAACCAATCTACCAAATTTCTATGTGTAAAAACATAAATGGACAAGCCCTATATTGGACCCTGTAACTTTCCAAAAGTCCATAAAACATATACATGGGGGGTACCGTTGTACTCATGAGACATCACTGACCAAACATGTGAGTGTTTCAGAACAGTGAAATGTATAAGAATGATAATATTATCACTGGAAGTACAGGTTTTATGTGAATAATTAAAAAAAAAATATCTGAACACAAAGTTTGGGCTAGTGTTTGTGACTAAGTGGCTACTACAAAATTCTGAACAGAGCCCATTTTGAATATCCTGGGATGGCTTCTTTTTCAAATGATATGCTGTGATGGGGGTAATTTTCATTTCTGGGCTGCCATACCGTCTCAAATGCAACATAGGCCCAGCAAACTAATCTAAATAAATTCTAAATTAATAGACAAACCCTGTATTGGACCCTATAACTTTTAAAAAAAAAACATAAAACCTGTAAATGGGGGTACTGTTTTACTTGTGAGACATTGTTGAATACAGATGTGTGTGTTTTATTGCAGTAAAAGTGAACAGTATTATGACATTCACAGTAAAAGATGCCACGCAGAACTTGAGAAATAACCAAATTGTCATTTTTCAAAGTTTTATTTTAAGTTACCTTTTTTGGCATGCCCTGGATATGTATATTATTTCTACAGGAGTGGTTGTTCCGGTCTTGCAGATCATCCACCAGGGAGATCATTTTATCTCTGAGGTAGGAAACATTGTGGTCTGGAGGTTTAGAGGCATTCATGAGTCTGGTGACTTAGGCCTATATTCGGCTTCTCCTCTAGTCCAAGGCCGAGATCTTCTTTGAGGCCGGAGATTTGTTTTTCAAGCTCTGTTGCCATGTGAGATTTTAAATCTTCAGTAGCATCTTGTAGGAGATGTTGGAGGTCTCTTTTAGTTAGGGGAGCATTCGGTCTGCCCGAAACATCACTCCCTTCTGATTCAGATCCGGATTCTTCCATATCCGGGAAAAAGATGGACGCCCCTGCTCTCTGTGTGTGCAGAACAATGTGACCACCAATGGAGTGTATTCTCTCTATTCGCTGGTAAATTAGATAAGACATTGTGGCAGTTTTTGCCCTCTGATATGATGATGGTTAGCAGATTAAATGCTCAGGGGAGTAGGAGCAACAGACTCAAGCATCCATATTCTTCAGAGGTCAGACTCTGTCCTCTCCACTCTAATTTTAAAATGTGATCTAATAAAAAATGAAATAGGAGCAACACAGAAAACATCAAGACAATAAACCAATCCCTACTAAAGCAGTAATAATTTCTCAATTTATTTTGTCCTATGTGTTAATTGTTTTTCCAAATTAAATTCAGAGAGAAAGCAAAGATCCATGCCTTTTATCATAAACTAAATCATCTTTAATTTAATTGCTCAGATCATTTTAATTTGAATATTATTAAACATCTGTTTTTAGAATTAAAATGATGCATGTGATTAAGGAAATAAAAAGTCAAGTTATTGTTGTGAAACATAAGAAGTAAGTCACAGCAAAACTTTATTTTCATTATTTATTGTAGAACTGTTTTCTGTATGTGCATTCACTATTTGCATACATATGCGTCACTGTTTTCTTTTCATAATTTGTGGATGACGTGTGAGGTAAATCAATCAAGAAATCATGATGTTAGACATTATGATACCAATACTTGAAAACCACAATGTTTTTGCATACACTTATGCATAGGAATATTTAGAAAATATATTCATTTTAAATAGATTTCTATTTTGCTTTCCTCCATGAATTCTAACGTCTGTAGTCCGTACTTCAGGCATTCAAATCAGCACATCAAGCCTACAGCCTGGAGAATTGAGTCAGAAGCAGCCAGATGAATTCTGAAATATATAGGGATATAGTGCCTGCTCATATTCAGCCAAATTCAATAAAGTTGATTGGATAGCGCGTTACTCTACATAAGGCAACGGCCCAAAATAGATATTTTTTGTTTTTTTTTAAAGGCAAAGAAGTAGAATATTCTGCAATGTCCAAATCAATTAACTAATCGAGCAAGTATTTCAAATGCTGAAGGAAAAACATAAGACACAAAGAGCCATGTACAAACATCTGAAGACAGCTTCAGTAAAAGTCTGTCAAACCATTGCAAAGGAGTAAATCCAGCGTTTGGTGATGTCCATGTATTCCAGACTTCAAGCAGTCATTTCCTGCAAAGGATTAAAAGATAACATTTTATTTATGATAGTGTTAATTTGTTCACTTACGTTTGAGCCCCTGAAATAAGGGGACTTTGTATGATAATGGTTGTAATTCCTAAACATTTTTTATGATATTTTTGTTCAACCCTTTGAATAAAAGTTTGCACCTCAATTGCATCGCAGCTGTTGCATTTCAAATCCACTGTGGTGGTGTACAATAAATTGTAAAAATGGTGTTATTCTCCAAATTCTCCAGACCTAACTGTATATGAATATCATGACAAAATGAAACAGAAGTTCATTCCAAAATCCCCAAACCATTGATAGCTCTAAGCCCTTCTGTGCCATTATTATGATTTACAAAAAGGTACAGCACCTGCCTTGACAGGGAAGGCAAAATGTAGTTTAGATTCCTTCGGAATACCTTCCCTTTACTAGTAAAATTAGTCAATGCATTAGTGCTATTACAAATGAAACCATTCAGAAAATCAAGTGTCCATGGGACACCGATAAAGGGGTATCCATGTTGTTGTGAGTGGGGAGTATAGTCACATATACAGCAAGACTTAGTAGTATGAAGGGCAGTATTACGTTCTTGGCACTTTTTACAAAACTAAGGATTGGCTCAGGTCAAGCTTTATGACACCTTTGCAGCAGAACATAAGTAAGTTGCCATAGAGATGGTTGTGGAGGGGAGCACCAGGAAGGAGGGTGAAAAGAATTTGGTGCATAGCGGAATTAATGGCCAGATAAGTCTGAGGGAAGAAGGTCTTAAGATGCTGGACTATGGTCTTTATTCCTTGGTTTTATCCTATGTGATTTCTTCACTGTTCTGGCATGAATTCAAACTGGACTAGACAAGTCAAGACAGCTGTTCTTGTCACTGCAATCATGTTTGTAGGTGAGCCAAGGTGTCCTTTCTGATTGAAAAGCTGCTTCACTAGGACAACATTTCCTGGCTTGAAAGGATGGTTGGCTCACCTGTAGGAAGGTGAATTGGGGCATCATAGAAAGATACAAGGGAAACCTAGGAAAATAAACTTGCAGGGCAGGAATAGGAATAGTGAGGAGTGATAGCTGGTGAAGTTTGAAGATAGTGAGGTACTAGGCTAATCCCAAAATTTGACTCTGGACCCTGACATTTTGGGCTCTACCCATTTAAATCCACATACTTAACCTTTGACCCAGTGAGACATTTTTCCCTGTGCAACATCATAAACCTTTAGATACACTTATTTAGAGATTGCCTCTTTTAAAAGGTTGACTCCATCCAAAGCTATTAATTAGAGTTATAGAAGACAGGACAATATGAAGGCCTGTTTTTTTAAGGGCAACTAGGGTCTGACAGACAAAAGCCAAACAGATGACACCAGCTATCTTGTTAGAGAAGACTAAGCATTTTTGAGTGTTATATTTCCAGAAAATTAGCTATTATTTTCCATAATGCCTCAAAAGCTTTACATGATTGTCAGAACATCTCTTAAATAGTTACATAGTTGTCTAAGTTGAAAAACAGACTAAATTCCATCAAATTAAATCTTAAAGCTCATTCAGTTATACTGTTGATGCAAAAGAAGGCAAAAAAAACAAAAAACAATTGTAGCCATTTCCACTAATGCCACAAAAGGGTAACAATGCTTCTTGATTCCATAATGGCAATCAGATTTCTCCTTTGATCAACAATATGTTTACATACAGATCAATTATATTCCTAAATATTCTGTTAATGCTAAAAAAGCATTCAAGCCTTAACGTAACTATAGAATCTGTTAAGACAACTTCTTTAGGCAGAGAATTCCACATTTTTATTATCCTTATTGTAAAGAACCATTTCTTCTGCTGTAAGCAAAAACACCTTTCTTCCATTCTCAATGGGTGACCTCTTGTTTGTTGTATACTCCTGTCTTTCCTAATAATGAATGTATTCAATTCCCCCTTATTCATTTTTTAGCTTGTCCCTGCACTTTTTTTAGTTCTGCAATATCCTTATTTAGAATGGTGCCCACAATCGCATTGCATATCAAAGGTGGGATCTTACCATTGATTTGTAAAGTCTCTAAATTATATTTTGATCATGTGAATCAATCCTATTTTTCATACACTAAAGCACATTACTAGGTTTTGTGATGGCAGACCAGCATTGCATACTGTTGCCAAGCTATAATTGTTCCCAAGTCATTTTCATTTAATGCTATCCCTAACTTAGCCCAATTTAATGTATAAGTGGCTTATGTGTTCTTTATTTCAAAATGCATGATCATTTCTAAACGGATTAAAGAGAAGTGGACCCTAGACAGAATCCCGAAGCACTCCGCTTACCACTATTGTCCAATTTGACAATTTTCCATTTGCAACTACTCTCTGCACTCGATCTTTAAGTTAGTGTTCTATTCAAGAACATGTTTTATTTTTGTATAAACCAGCAGATTTCAGTTTTACTAGTAACCTTTTGTGTGGAACTATATCAAATGCCTTAGCAAAATCCAAGTAGATCACATCTACTGGAACACACTGATCTATATTTCTAATAACTAATTCACAGAACGCAATTAAGTTAGATTGGCATGACTGTTATATTTGTTAAAATATGCAATTGACCCCTCTGATTTAAAATATTTTGGCTTCCTTTTTCTTATCTATTATCCTTTGACTGACACTTGTTCTGAGCCACATTGGTTTTAATTTGCTTTTGCATATTTGTTTCCCAGTGGTATGTATTGAAAAAAAAATAATTTTGTAGCATATGACCCTCCATTTATCCTCTCTGCTAAGTCAATTACTTGTAAGGAGGGGAGGAGAGGGTGATTGTGCAAATATATGCTCACCTTATTTTGAGCCTGTTAACTGGCTCCAAGTTATAAAGCTTAGTGCCAATTTCCAGGGTGACACTTCCCTGTTGAACCAGGATGATGGTAAAGCAAACAAGGAAAGCCTTCTATTTAAAGGGAATTATCTGATTGTAAAAATAACAAAGTTGAAGCAAACAACAAAAACAAGTAAAAAATGAATATGTAAGGAAAAGCTTCCTCTTTTCTTTCCTCCAAGACACATTTCGCCAGTAGCGTATTCTCAAATGGAATAAATTAGCGTTCCCGGTTCCTTCATTTAACTGTATAAATCCCCCACTTCCTATGTCCTCTCCAAAAAGAGTCTGCTTCTTGTAGGTATTGTGTATTGAGGGGGTGGTCTTGATCCTGCATTCAATCTCCAATTGTGAGCCAGAAGTGACGCACATTGATCTGTCCCGTCGTGCCACTTCCGGCTTGCCGTTTGTGACTACAATCATCTTAATGCACTTCACATGCATTGCAGCACGTCACGTTTAGCTTGGATCGCTCAGTGCAAAGTACTTTATCTTTGAATTACATGTTTAAAATTCCTTTCTTATCGAAGTCCATTGTATGATAGAACCTCGGTTTTATATAAGGGAATATTTATTAGCATATTCTGAAAACACATAATACAAATTATATATTTTTTATTTGTTAAGGGGATGAGGATTTTTAACCCCTTAAGGACCAAACTTCTGGAATAAAAGGGAATCATGACATGTCACACATGTCATGTGTCTTTAAGGGGTTAAATTGTATTAACAACCAGATACAGCCGTCTAGAGTGGATGTCAATGGCTATATTGATTTAGCTAGTTGCCATTATTGCCCATGGCTTCTTAACTTAACCTAAAGGACAGTTCCTTAGACTATACAGGAATTGCAGTGAAATTATATCTTTGGGATTTTTGGAGAAAACTTATAATCCTTCAAATATAGATGTACATATCCAAGAGATGTGACATTTAAATTGGGGCCACTCTGCCTGGAAATAGAGTTCCAGGCTATGTAATATAAATGATGTGCATATTTGGAGCATCCCCTGCCCAAGTCCTATACCTAAGCTCATCTTCCTGGATGTAGCCCCAGTTCTTTGGCATAGAATATGTGCTGAAGATTTGACTGACAGGTGGGAGAAAGGCTTATTTTAATTCAGAACGATTTATTGAAACACATATCCCTGAAAAATGTTTCTAATTATACAATTGTTATAATAATTTATAATAAATGTATAGGACCTGTCATGATCTCTATTTACATGTATTTCATAGATGAGTATAAAACTTCAAACACAATTTTACCTTTTTAAGTTATAGAACATCAAAAGTTGCCGACATTACAAGCCTTTTTATATAAATAATCTGTCTTCATTTGGAACACAACAATGCATTATTGTGAATATCAATCCTTAAGATGTTTAACCCCTTAAGGACACATGACATGTGTGACATGTCATGATTCCCTTTTATTCCAGAAGTTTGGTCCTGAAGGGGTTAAGGAAATAAAATGTGAGGCTTAATACCTTTAAAAAACACAAGTACTTTTACATATTTACTTTTAACTCTAACTAATTAAAAACTATATACAGTGATCCCTTTTGCTCCGTGCTATCATGGTGGCTCAGCCCCAGGCACCTTACAACAAACCTCAAGATCAATTGTTTATTCCATTGCCTGACAGGAAAGAGGTGCTTAAGGTATTCCATGACAATGTGACCGCTGGGCATCCGGGTATTAATAACATTTTATTATTTTAAATAATACATTTCCAGGTAATTTTAGTGGGAGTCACTCAGGAGGGATATTAAAGATGATGTAGAAGCCTGCTCTGTCTGTGCAGTTTTGAAGGTTCCTCATAAACTTCTGTGTGGATTGTTACAGCCACTTCCTATACCCAGTATCCCATTTATTGATGGATTTCATTGTTGAACTGCTTAGTTCCATTGGGTATACAACCATCCTCATGGTAGTTGACAGTTTTTCCAAAATGGCACACTTTACTCCACTTAAAAAAATTCCATCATCTCAGGATCTGGTGCACATATTTATACGCAATAGTGTCAGGCTACGTGGTACTTCTAAAAATATTGTGTCTGACAGGGATTCCCAATTTGTGTCACGGTTCTGGAGGGCATTCAATAAACAGTTGGGTATTGAATTGTCATTTTCCTCTGCTTACCATCCCCAAACTAATGGTACAGCTGAAAAAGCTAACCAATCCCTTAAACTGTATTTACATTGCTGCGTGAAGAGTACATAGTCTAACTGGGCTGAATTATTGCCCTGGGCCAAATTTGCAAGGAATAACACTACCCATGACTCATCTGGGCATAGTCCGTTTTTTGCCAATATGGGTCATCATCCTGCTGTTCCCCCTGCTGTATGTTCTGATACAGCTATCTCTCCTCTAGATGATCACCTCACCTCTATTCGTGAAACTTGGAATAAGGTTCACTCCGCTCTTGAAACTGCGGCTGCTTGCTTTAAGTTTCATGTGGATAAACGGAGGAGTGCCAATCCATTTTACCACGTGGGTGATCGGGTTTGGTTATTCTCACGCAACATCAGGTTAAAGGTTCACAGCATGAAGTTTGCTCCGAGGTTCCTTGAGAATTGCCATCTCTGCCACCAACACCATCACTATTAGTATTATTCAGCCTCAGTATACTTGGACTAGCATATCCATTATGTCCAATGCACCACCCAGGAGGATTTTTTTTTCTTGACTTTATTTGGTTGCATTTGGTGAGTCAAACGTGTAGCAGAAGAATCTGCACTACAACCTGGGCTGCTGCATGCACTGGCACTTCAACTTCTTCTACCATGTCTTGTTCATGCACTTCCTGTAGCCCACCCCCAAAATGCAATAAAGATCTCAAAAGGTGTACGGAGTTGGGAGAAGCTGATACAGCACTGTTCTGTTTTTTACCATGCCGAAAGCCAGTCACACATGACATTAAAGACTGGATGTGTGGGTTAAGCTTTGGGTTTCTCTGGTTGGAAAGGGTGCTAGCACATCAATTGCCCACTTTTTTTTTTTAATTTGTGTGAAAATTCCCTTTTTTTCATTGTCCTTCTTCTCCCCATGTTTCATTAATACAAGATTGTAGAAGGAAAAACAATGAATTATTACAAAAGATGTAGGCAGATTGTTGTGTGATTGATGGTAGAGTAAATGTCAAAAATACATCAATGAAATACTTGAGCTAAAACTGCAGCCTTTAGCATATGATCTTTTCCAGGATAGTGAAGTGTATATATTTCAATATGATTCAGCTCTTTGTCATGTTGCTGCTGTGTGCAAAAATCGGTTTCAGGAAATTTATTTTACAATACTAGAATGTCAAGGTAGTAGCCCTGATTTGGATAGGAAAACTTTGAGCCAATTAAAGAAAATTGTTGATAGTCAGAACTACAACCAAGGAATAAAATCACATTATAACACCTGATGAACTAAAACACATTATGCACTCCCTGGGACACCATAGAAGGCTGTAATTGTGGCACAAACTTTCCTGACTCAGTACTAACAGAAATGGTGAGAAGTTGTGAAATGTGCTTTACAATGGTTTTCTTTGTTTTCTATGTATTTTTTTTTTTTTTTTTTTTTTTAGGTGCAACTTCTGGCTAATTGATGGACAGAACACATGTTTGAGCAACGTTTGCACCGTGTCAATTGTGATGAACAGACTCACATGCTTCTTCAATTCCGCAATGAAACGATTGCTGAAAAGTTCCTTAGAACTTAAATGTGCTAGTTTGGCATCTATTGGCAGGAGTGTGACCACATTAATATTACCAACAGGCAAATACAGTCAAGAGTCCAATCCCTCATAGCATTTGGGTCCAGTCAAGTGTCCTGTGAGAACGCCAGGTCAGCAAGATCATCGCCGTTGCTCTAAGCAAGTCTGGAAGTTTGTTGAGGGTTGTTGTTAAACCTTTTCAATCCCTTTGTGGGGTCACCTCAGATCCGGGACATGAAAATCACATCTGTCATGTCAAACTTTGGCATGTTGGCCATTTAACAGTGAGTACAGATCAGGGGGCATTACACTTTGGAATGTGAGGTATGGATCAGCCTCAGAGTCTTCCTGAGCCAGAAATGAATTAAACTGGCAAGATGGTCTGGCAGACTCTACTCTGAAGACCTGGGGTGTCTGATGGAACTCATCGTATCCACAAACAGCCTGTCCTCATACTTTGTGAAGAATGACTGAATTTTACCACTTATCATATAGTGATTTCATTTGCGGGATGTCTTTCTATTCTTCCTTCGCCACAGAGACATCCGCCCACCATTTGGCCAACACAGCTAATGGAGGCTAAGTGTAGGAGCCTTCCTCATAAGAGGAAGGGACAGGTAGAGGAGGCAGGTATTGTGCCTCTATGTGTTTGTAGCCATTGACCAGTGCCTTCCCTTTAGACCTTGCCAAAGTTGAGCCAGCTCTTTTCCAATGGAATTTAGCGGAGGAGATTGATCCCTGGCAGAACCCTTTTAGCCAATGGAGTCGTTCAAGTCAGGTGTCAGAAGTCTTGAGCAGGTATAGAGTTAGCACCTTGGACAGGGTTTTTTTTTTTTTTTTTACTGAGGCTGCTATGGAAGCATTAATCCTGTGATTGTTAACTGGGGCTCACCCAGGAGGAGGCTAGATAGCAGTGGCATTGAGAAATGGTACCAGTGGTAATGAAATGAGCGGCTCACCCTCAACTAATAACCAACAAAAACGGTCAAGCATAAAAAAGGGCGTTTCCATTTAACACGATACAGGAGATGCTGATGCCATAGGGGGCTCACCCCTAAAATACCAAAGAAGAAGGAAGAAGGTACCACAAAGGAGGTCCACCTTTAAAAACCATATGGCCATATTGGGTTAAACCCTCCACTATTTCACAGTGACATAATGTGGCCATATGGTGGAAATTAACCCCCATATTTGTTTGCTTAAATAGGTGATTGTCTGGGACTGTGGCTGTATTTGACAGTGTATGTGTAGAATTGTGTGCATCTGACTGTGGGACCGTGTGCATGTGACTCTCCAAAAATACACACCTGCATTCACACATGTCTACGTGCATATATTTTTATCTGAATTAAATACCCAACAAACAGCCAATAAACCATTAAAATTATCCCCCCAGCCATCACACCTATCACAAACAGACAACATACACAATATTATATGTACAAACTACATAGTACTGTAACAGCTTTTTTTTGCTGTGTAGCTGTGATACATGGATAAACAGTGCATTACTGTGAGTTTTTATTCCAAGGAGCTCCAAAGCAAAATGACTCACATTATGTGACAGTGGTCCATAATACTTAGTCTGCCCTTTTGAAATGCCGGTGAGGCTGTCTGGCACCTCTGATCTGCACCTGTTGGCTGCAGACCATAACTAGCTGTCTTTCAACCTCTGGCCAATCAGAGGTTTGATGTGGATTACCACAGGATAACTCTGACACTATAAGTGACAATTACTTATGTCTGCGGAGGAAGCAAAGCTCAGATTCCCAGCACCCTGGACCACCAGAGATCAGCAAAAGCCTTACGCCTTTAGGCTCCCTGTGCAAAACATCTTCACAGCAACATAGTCTTAAATTAGAGGGGCAAAGGTTTAAAAATAATATCAGGGAGTATTACTTTACTGAGAGGGTAGTGGATGCATGGAATAGCAGTGTGTGTATAAGATATTTATAATGATTTAAAAACAAAAATGAATTCCCCGTTCTGTGTTGTCACCTTGCATGGAGAGGGGCATGCTGATCTCTGGTGATCCAGTGTGCTGGGAATCTGGTTGGCGCCTCCACTGGATGCAGACCATGAGTAACTGTCTCATGAGCTCAGGCACTTACAATGTCAGCTTTCCTGTGGTAATCCACTGCAACGCTCTGGCTGGCCGTAGCTCAGAAGAGCTACTTATTGCATTGTATGACAGAGCTCCATTGTAATAAATATCATAATAATATGATGTAGTGTGTGGTGTCTGTGTGTGATAGGCGTGACGGCTGTGTGTGTGATATGTATGCAATGTGTGCCCAACAGAGGGCACTACACAAGCTCCATAGCCAAATCCACCCAGTTGGTAGCAATCCTCAGCAGTACAGGAGAGCAGGCAATACATCCCAGGGGCCATAGTCACATGGCAGGAGGCTGACAATCAGTCTTCTCCAATGCCCAGTGGCGAGGCAGATTCCACCACATTTCTCCCCTTTTCTAATCAGACTAACAAGGTATCTGACCTCCTGCTGGTCAGTTCCCTGGTTAGTCCAGCAACCCACCCACGAAGCACAAACAGTAATACAGCCACCCACCATACATGGTTACTACACCTGGGTAAACGATTAGCTCGTCCATGTCCAGGTGCCTCACCACGGCTGTGTGGGGTACTGATAGGCTGTCTTGGTGGGTTGCTGAGTAGGCAGAGACCCACGGTACTCTGCCCTTGTGCCAGTGCTACCACGGGAGTAGCCTGGTTGGAGCCATGCTGAAAAGAAGAGTTGGTAGGCTCCTCTCTCGGGATCTGGGGCTGCTGTTGGAGGGGGAGACCGACTGTCTCCCCTTAGGTTACATAGTCCTGCTGCTGGAGGGGGAGACTGACTGTCTTCCCTTTGGACACACAGCCCTGTTGCTGGTGGGGGAGACCGACTGTCTTCCCTTTGGCTAAACAGCCCTGCTGCTGGTGGACAGGACCGACTGTCCCTACCCCTGGTGGTGCATGTGCAGAGACCACGGTCCCATCTGCACTGTTGTGGAGCTTACGGTCTCCCCTTGGTGGGCTAAGCTGCCGCTGGGGAGAGGGGGGTAACAAGCTCCTCTCCTATACATACTTTCAGCTGCTGGAGAGAGGGGGTAACAAGCTCCTCTCCCATACATACTTTCAGCCGCTGGGGAGAGGGACCAACTGTCTCCTCTCCTAAAGACACACACTGCCACTGGGGAGGAAGGATGACACCTTCAGCTCCCTGTAACACACACTGCCGCTGGGGAGGAAGGACTGCACCTTCGGCTCCCTGAGACTCACTGGACTGCTGGGGAGAGGGACCAACTGTCTCCTCTCATAATTACACATACTGTCGCTGGGGAGGAAGGACGGCACCTTTGTCTCCCTGTAATTCACTGGACTGCTGGGAGAACTGTCTCCTCTCCTAAGGACACACACGGCCGCTGGGGAGGAAGGACGGCACCTTCAGCTCCCTGGGATACATACTGCCACTGGAGATCTGGGTCGACTGCCCAGCCTCCCTGTAGGGCCGGTAGAGAGACCTTGGTCCCATCTCCACCTGCCAGTTGGGTGTCTTCCCAGGACAAGTCAATAAGGTCTTCCATCTCTGGGGCTGGTTGGGTCGTATGTGGTACAGTACCAACATCCCCTGATAACAGGCTTGGTTGCTGGGGAGGAGGAACTAAACTCAATGCTTCCGGTGGTATACAGTCAATAAGCCCCTTCATGTCAGAGACA